>NW_020884924.1:4222958-4286946 GCF_003945725.1 Corapipo altera
AGATATTAAACAGGATTGGGCCCAACACTGATCCCTGGGGGACACCAATTAGACATAGCACCATTCACCACTACTCTCTGGGACAGGCCCTTTTGAGAAAAGAAGTAAAAGTAATGTAGCCTATCCTGAAAGTTGATACTGATGTCCGCAATTCTCTGTGGTCACAGCTTGACAATATACTAGTCCTGCATTTTCAATTTTCTTTGCCACCTAACGTTTTTTTTTTTTTAAATAAAACTGTCTGCCAAAAAATTAGATTTCAAACTAAATTATATATTAGTGAAAAAGACTCTTCCAATATGAAGCTCTTCCATCCATGAAAACTCATTTTCAATAAAATAAGTCATTAAAAATGTAAAAATTCTAAGAAAGAGCATTCTGCACACACACAGAATATGTATGCCTATGCACACAGTAATATGTGATATTTTAAGGTGAATACATGCACACATCATTTAAGTATCGCAAGATACATATGTTTAGAATATGGTATTGTTTCCATTTGTTTAAAAGAGAATGGTAAGTTCTGAAAACAAAATAAAAAAATTAATATTAATTGTGTTTTATGACACCCAAAGGGGAAAAATGAAACCTAAACCTAACACCAAAAATTAACTTGCAGATGATTTTTAACTTGTTCTGTGCTGGACTCGGTGTAAAATATTAAGTCTTTGTTATGTAATATATTTTTATATATTTATATATATTTATACATATATATGGAATACATGCAGTGTAAGAAATTATAACAGATTAAAAAAAAATTTCTAATACAATTTCATTATCTTAAAGTTATTTTTTTTCCAATATAGGAGAAAATTAAAATTGTGTAGCAGTATGAAGGTAAAAATGGTAGAAACATCTGGAATTTTTAATACATTTCAGCGCCCTTTATGTTTAGCAGCTCATACCAAAGAGCAGTAAAAGAAGTTCTTTGTACAAGCAACACCTGCTCTCTACTGCTCAGACGAGTCCAAGTACAGTCTATTTTTGCAGAAGTGGAGTCAACAATTAACTGTCTCTATAAAGCCATCAAGTACCAGATACCAGAGCTGGCTACTTACCTCTCTTTCTAGAAACCTTTTTCTGTTTAACTCAGATTTTCACTTTGAGGTAGTATCACACGTGAGCAGAATGCATCCTTTTTGCATGTTAGCTTCCAAATAAGTGTGCTGAAATCCAGACCCGTCCTTGTTGAATTTTACCTCACAATTCAAGGGAATTAAAATTCCACTAAAACTTTGGTCATGCTTCTTTCAGAAAATGCCAAAACTATGAATATTACAGGTTTCTTTAATGTCTTCAGATCTAATAGATACCATTCACACCTCAGCTGATGCCAGGTAAAGCCATGGTTGGTTCAAACTCATTGATTTTTGTGAATTTCCATACCTAATAGGTTTTATATATTTAATATGGGAAGAAAAAGGAAAAAATACACATCTAAATCTTCTACTGTAGAGTTAGTTTTAATGGAAATGCATTTTTATCACTGTAAAAGTAACAAATACTTTGCTGAAGCAATTTCTGTGAAAAAAATGAAAATTAGAAACAATTATGAGGTTCTTTTTTTCAGTCAATACTTATCAATTGGAATTAACAGAAATTGTGCGCACACTAAGAATAGTAACTGAATCCCTAAGCAAAGTAATGGTACCAGAGCTTAACTAATAAAAGGAGTTTTAAATGAAAACTTGAAGAATACTAGTCCTACATGGAATGGTTACAAAAAACATGTTAAGAAAAATATCTGTATATTTTTACACTCATTAGTAAGACAATAAAACAATAAAAACAAATTGAAAAATTGTTTTTCCATTCAAATGGAGCAGTATCCAAGTAGCAATAGACTTTTCCTGAAGACAAACAGTGAACTATAAATCTAAGTATCAGCAAAAATTTACTCAGTATCAAAAGAAAGTCAGTGTCAAACAACACAAAACTGCTCCTTCTATAACTCTTCTTCAGCAGCATTTTTTTCTTCTGTGTTACAGTTGCTTTGGTGATCTAACTCTGTAGTATCGTGGGAAACCTCACATCCTGACAGTCTTGTTTTTCCCTTCACTTTTCAAAAATAAGAAAATGAGGAAAGAAATATAATATAAGCCCTTTGCTTTGCTGCTGACACAGGCATTAATTTTTTGATTTTCCACCTGTATTCTTTGTACTTTATAATTAACATGAAGCATGTTCACATATAATGGTATTTTCAAAACCAGGTCTGAACCACATAGAATTTTTGTTCTTAGGCCTGTTTATTGTAAAACTTCTGGGAAAATGAAACCGATGATTTACAGTATCATGGAGTAAAAATTCTGAATTATTTTGGTGGCACTGCTGTGTAAAACCCAGTGACATCTGTGCACTTAATAGTCATTTCTATAAGTCATAGGGGAAGCATTTATTGCTTCTCAGTGGGGACATAAAAGTCCTGCCCAAAGTGAGGTAGTGAACGTATAATAGGGAGGGAACAGCCTTGGGAGTTTTTTTGGGGTAAGGCAGGAGAATGCAACTTGTCTTTTCACAAAATTACTGCTGCATCTTGGAAGAGACACAATTAACGATTTTATAAGTTGAGTTTTTTATCACCCACTGGTCACTGAATAGCATTACAGTTGCTTTTGCTCAGACCTAAAAATCCCATAAACTCAAAGCATTCACTTTCTAGAATTCAGGAAGGGATTAATGCCTGTGAAGAGCCAGTTCCAGTGGAAACATAACACAGCCAAGTAGTACCTTGGTCTGTAGTCATTACAGCTTCTTTTGTGGTGGTCAGTATGTGTGTAGCACTTTTAATATTAAAACGATTGAAATCATACAATAATTAATCTTCCCTGAACTGCTGTGAGCTAAGCAAATATTGTTAATCCTGTCCGATTAATGGGAAAATTGCACAGCTAAGTATTCCTGATCATATTGAAGTTGGAGAGACAGAATTTCACTTGCGGAATTTAAAATATTTGTTTATATGTGATGTTTGCACCACTTTAACTGTATAAACTACCAGATCAAAAGTGGTTATAGGTGAACTGGTATAAAAACATTTCTACTGGAATAGCTTATTCACATTTGATTACTGTGGTAGAAGAACTGTTAAATACAGGAGAATCCAATCCACTATCTCTACTGATTACACTATTTTGGTTAGGAAAAAATTGTGCTCAATTATAATAGTTTTTTAACTGTGGAGACATATGTAGAACATGGCATTTAATGAAAAACAAAACAAAACACAGCAATCAAAAAGTTAACTAGCTTTCTCACTTTCCTGTCTTTACTTATTTTGCTTGCAATTTAAGACCATTCTGTTGTAATCCCAAGTGTGCTGTGTCTCACTGTGTCTGCACTTTTATATATTTTGGAATAATCTGGTAAGAATACAAGCATTTGAGTCAGTTTCATGCACTATTTTGACTGTCATTGTTATATTTGAACAAGCATTCTGTGCTAGTAGGTGGAAAATACACTTGGGGATTCTGTTTCTCTAGTCTCAAGAGAATAGTGGCCATGAGCTACTTCCAAGTTGCAAGTAACACTTCCAATTGCCAATACTGTGTTTTGGGGAATTATAGGAACTTATATGTTTATATAAGTATTACACCTGACCTAGAAGAAAGACCTGGAAAGATTGTAATGTATGTTTTGGTTCAGCCTGCAAGGACTAGGCAGTCCTGACAATATAGTTTAGAACAACTATCCTGCTTGCTCCTATTATTGCCAGTTTACAAAGGAGAGGAGTAACCTGTTATATAGAATACAGCTACCTTGCTTTTTTAATAGCTTTGATATCTGTTAAGTATTTCTTAAAGTCAAGGTGGGAGGCTTTTATACTGCAGCTAGTTTACAGGTCATAGACATGCTCTGACATGACAATGGACTCCTCTAGACCTGTCCAGACCATGGCCAGCTTCCTAATAGCTTGTGCCTTTAGGCTACCTTTTGATGGGAACCAAGTAGGGGAGGCAAGAGAGGCATTTGGGATACTTCCACGCGTTGCCCTGGAATGGAATCAGACAGGATATGCACTGAGGTTCCACAGTTTGAGTATAAATCTAGTGGCCCAGGATTCACCAAATTATCTAAACCCTGCACCTCAGAAGCCATAGTTCCATATGGCTCCACAGTTGGCACGTAGCTTCAAAAGTCTGAAGGTAAATTCTTTCTAAATGAGACCATTTACCCGTTGAAAACTACACCTATTGAGCTCTACCATTTACCATCTTGCCATATGTCAGTGCCATTGCCATTTTATTATTAGAAAAGGATAAAAATTTAAAATTAACTTCAATCCTAAAAATAATATTAAAATGTTCCTAGGAATATATTTTTAACTCTGAATCGACAGCTAACTGAAGAATTGTGTCCGGTTTCCTCAACCTCATTTGAAAATTTAATTTTACTTGGATTTGGACCTTGCCAGAGTTCTTTTTCCACTGTGGTAATAATAGAGGATATTGCAAATGAGAAATACTTTTTTCTTACTCTTAAGCATTTCCATTAATCATTCTGTTCTCTAGTTGCATGAATATTTAGTGGTCTGAAGCATTTTTCAAGAGACTGATGTGTCTGAAAACCATTATAAACTTTAACTTTCCAATTGTAATGATGTTCAAGACGAAGATTACTCATGACAAGAAGATGAAGAACATTCAAGACAAGTACTCCTTGAAGAACAGCCACCTTTGAAAGAATAAATTTCTCTGCCCTTTTCTAGTATTTGAATTACATGTTGCTTTCACTCTTTGTCATAGCTGGATGTCAACCCATTGGCTGCCTCCCAGTTTCTGTTAGCAGCTTTTTGTATGTCGATAAGTCAGTTTCTCGGCAAAATTTCCTGGATGATTGAATCCTCATCAGAGAGGAGGGAAAAAAGATGTATGTTTCAAGTAATCCAGGTCTCCCTTTGTAAAGTAAAGCAGCTCATATTCTGTTTATGAGGACAGCAGGCTTCAGAGAGATGAATGGAGCATAAAGAACTGCAATAGCGAGGCTGTGGCAAGACAAGATTGGTTTAACTTTATGGTGGGGGACTAATAGAAAGAAGGCCTTTAGCCTCAACTTTCTAATAAAATGGATCATGAGTTACTCGCATCTGCATGGAGCTAACGGAGAGATATAAAACAAGTCCATTAGTCAATAACAGCAGCAGCTGGCTTTTCTGCTTTCAAATCCAGATGAGAGGTAAATTAACCCTTTTAATTATTTTGCGTTTGTACTCCAAACAGCATTAAAAAAAGGAGAATATATCCTTCATGTATTTTCCATGAAATATGAAATAAATAATTTACTTTGGAAATTTATTTGTCTCTTCCTGACTTATAAACCAGTCCAGTCCCAAAGACTTTTTTCCAGAGTAAAAAACTACCCAACTGTCAAGTTTGAGCCCTAGGACTTACCCTGTTCCCAGAAAGCTTGTTCAGGTCTATACGCTTCATAGAATTGTAACCTCAATGCAAGGTCATTACAGACATTTTTCTTTGTTTGTTTTCCTCCTCCAAGTGGATTATTTCCAATTGTATTGTATGTATATGTGTACTGAGGCAGCCAAGTTTCCTTGATCTGACTTTTAGACAGTTGTTAAATATATGATACCCTCCTTCCAACTAAGTAACAGTAGTTTGAAGAAACAAATATACTCATTTTAAGATTCATAGCAAATAGGACAGCACATTCAAGGAACTATTTAGTTTTGTGATAGCTCTTTCATCCTCCTCTGAGTTTTCCCTAGACTAATAAAATAACATTAAATTGCAAGGCACGTATAAAAATCTAGAGTTCAAAATCATATGTGCTATTTATACAGTAGACTAGCGTTGCAAAATTATTTTGATTTTTTTTTTTAAATCAGGAAAACCACATCAGTATTAAAGTCATTTTAGAAAGGGAACCCCAATTTTTCATAGGCACTGATATTCTTCCTATTGATGAGGAAGTCAATGAGATTTTTGGCACTCCATACTTTTGAAATTCAAAGGTATTTTAATTCTAAGGGTTGAAGGGTGCCATGCTTTGATTCTGAGAATTTATATAGCAATAAAATATCTTACTCATTTGCAGAACTGTTCTACTTTTCCTATAATCATAGAACGGTATAGGTTGGAAGCAACCTTAAACATCATCTAGCTCCAACCATGCTTTTGAGGTCAGAAGCATCTTCCACTATACAAGGTTGCTCAAAGCCCCATCTAACCTGGCCTTAAGTTTGTTTTCTATTATCCAATGTCAAAATGTTTATTCCCAAACCCAGCTGAAAATCTTTCCATCCTTCACCTCAGTGGAACTCAGAAACAGAATAAGATACTTGTTGGTTGTTTTGAGTTTGTTTTTTGGGGTTTTTTTGGGTGTTTTGGTAGTTTGGTGGGGGTTTTTTGAGGGAGGGTGTTGACTTTTAGAGAAATGCAGAACCATTAACAAAATTAGAAAGAAAAAATTCCTAGTAATCTGAATACCTCTGTAGAATAGATATGTCACAGTGATAGCATTGTAGATCAGAAAGGAAGATATTTTTTGAGGAAAAGACAATGTAAAGTAAAACATGAAAGCAGTAATCCTACTGAACATATTTGTCAATTATTCAGAAACAAGTCTGTCTAATTAATATCCTACTAATTGAGGGGGGAAAACATCTTGTAAATATTTAGCACTGTGTTCACATTATTCTTACACCTGTAACTCCATTGTGTAATTACTGTAAATTATGATATATATATATAATTCTACTTACATAAATTTTAAAATATAGATCATATATTAAATTCAAATTTCTTTCTTCAAATTAGTATCAATATCTGAAATGAAAAAAAAAAACCTCTCCTACATATCAGACATATAGGTTAAACCTAGAGATTGTCAATATGAAGTGGTGAAATGTTTATAACATCTTAGCTATTTTTTATCCCTGGAAAGTTTCTAAACCAAGTTCCTTGTAACACCAGAATATGAGTGTGTGCAAAAGAGGTATTAGACAGACAGTGAGAGGGAGATCAAGGGAGATCATTCTTGACTGAGTTTTGTTTATTTTGCTTCAATAAATCTATTTAGGAATTAAAGAAGCTTAATCTCCTTCTAGATTCTTGGTTGGCAAGAGAGAGTAAGCAGAGTCAGCAGATGTGAAACATCACATATGATACAGGGAGGGGCACATCTCTCTCTAAACAGAGGATGAAGAGCATTGGATGCTCCTCTACTTCCATCTTGAAGGAGGAGTGCAAGGTCTATCTTGTTATCTATGTTCTCCTTAGATCCAGCACATGCAATATTTTATGTGACACAAGTTTTTCTGAGATTTCTTTGGAATAGCAATGATTCACAGTCTTTGTTCTTCTGCCTCCTTGATAAACTGTGGTAGAGAGCAGTATGTGGTATCATTCTTGAAACAAAGCATAAAAATCCTTATCTGATTAAAATCTGCTTTGTTTTACTCTGTAGTTTGACAATGACATCTGACCAAAGTGTGCCAGTATGATGGATACTGAGCATAAATCACATTATTTTGTGTTAATGTGTCTTTGGAACAATACCTTGCTACAAGTTCTCTTGTAAAATAGGAATTGGACCCCCAGGAATAAACAGAGGACTCGGCTTCCATTTACATCACTCATTTGAGATCTGAATTGATACAGTAACATCAGATCTGGTACAAAAAAAAAAAAAACCAGCATGAAATAATGATTGAATTAATTCTATTTTTGTGCTGGGAGGAGGTGGGGAAGGAGGCAATAGTAATTGCTTTTGCGTTTGGTTTGATTTCTTTTTAATATACTGAGATTATCTGTCCATTGAATTCACCTTTGCAGTACGTTATTAACTGCATACAAGTACAGTGGGATATGAACCATATATATACAGTGAACGGATGATTCCTTGAGGGAAAAAGGTTGAAACATTGAGTAAAAATATATAGAATCAAATAGGCATTTTCTCAATTGTTCTGCTCTGAAAATTGCTCAGATATTATAGCTGTTTGCATGTTGTGCTGGTATTTCTGTATAGCATAAACCATATTACTGTTAGGAGGATTCAGGATGACTCTTTTATTCTCCACTCAATTACCATAGTACACCATTTAAAACTAACTTTCTTCTTACTACAAGGATATGTTGCCATGCACTCTCTCTCTGTACATACAGAAAACAACATAGAAGTGCACACAAAGTGAAAGACAATCATTCATAAAATTTCATCTAAAGAATGGGACAAAACATTCAGAAACCTGAACCAAAATAATGTATATTACTTTGAACAGGACGTTTTCATAGGAGCACAGCAGTAGAAATAATAATTTGCAGTTGTAGCAATATAATTTTCCACCCTCCAGCCGAAGATAAGATTAAGGCAAAGGCCCGACCACAGAGTTGCACCTTTTCTTTGAGGTTGCAAGACTACATCACAATCCCAGGCTACATTTCAAGATAAGTTTCTAACCCTCATGTGGAGCAAAGCTTAACAAGATGAACTTGTAATGTCTGTTTAGACACTGTACAATGAACTCCTGAATAAGAAGGAAACCCCAAAATATCAGAATAACCATAGACTTCATAAAAGACATATGGTAGCATAAATTTTTAGTCTGATGGTCACTATAAATAGTAAATGGAGGCACATATTTAAATGTTATTGGATAATAAAACAGACAAACAAACAAAAAACAAACCCCAGAGTACTTTTCTGTGCTGTTAACAGTATGAGGTCTATTTTCCCTTTAAATAAGGTAGCATACTAGTACTTTGAAATTCAGTTCCCTTCCTTTTAAATTAAGTTGTGAACAGTAAGCCTGACATTTACAATCATGTAAAGTCTTCAGTGTATTTGCAGGGGATTTGTGTGTGTGTGTGTGTGTGTTCTTGGGGTCTGTTTTTCCCAGGGTAGTAATCAGTTCAGGCTGCTGTGGTCTTTGCCACTGACTTCACCTCCAAGATAAAACCCAGGGCTCTAGCACTTGACCAGGTTGCATTGCTATGGTGCTGATTGCTATTGTCCTGATGCTTGAGAGAACAATCATCTCTCTAGGGAACTTATTTTTTCACTTTATACATGGAAGACTGAGGTGAGGACAGAAAGACTATGAAGAAAAAAAGCTCTATCTGTCTTTCCTTTCTGCAGCATCCAAGGGATTGCACTGATAAACAATTTGTGAGGAAGTAGAGATAAATATAAAAACGTGGTAACACAGCAACAGCTCATTCTAAACTTAGGCACAAAATCAGATAAACATTATCAGAGGGATGGGTACATGATTCTACAGCAGTTAAGGAGGAAAGAATATAGGTAAGCCAAAAATAGTCCTGGAATAGAACAGTGATTCAGTCTCAATTAACATAAGTGCTATCAGAAACTTCCTTATGGCTTGACCTTTGCATCAGGAGGCAGGGAGAATCCAGAGGTACCCTTTCACTGTAATTCTGAACAGGCTTCCCTAAGAGTTTTAGCACAGTTAGAAATTATGAGGTACCACTACTCTGGAAAGTTTAAAATCATTCTTTTTCTGTTATATTATAACAGATGATAAAAACAACAACAACAACAAAATTAAAATAAATTAATATTTTCAGCCACCCTAGAATATTTGCAACCTAAAATACATTTTAACTTCTAGTGAGAATAGATTTTTCTACTTTTTTTTTTTTGGTAAAATATAGTTCATGTTTCATTCAGATATCAAATGAAACACAAAAGGCACTCAAGGAGAGTATGAGTGAAGGAGATTAATATGGAAAGATTTTTATTTTTTGATACTTTCCTTTGTATATTCTCTATGAACTTTAAGAAATAACATGTCCCAATTATACCCAACATACTTCAGAATCCTTCTTCTGTAGTATCCAGAGTGTTTTTAGATGTTGCACTAGGAAATCTCTAAGCTCCAAGTCATAATAATACTATCATTTTAAAAAGCTCATGACTCCAGATGCAATTCTTGCCCCCTAACTTTAGTCATTCAAGGATAAGTTTATAGCATTTTAGTTTTCAAACCTTCTTTTTATCCGGAGATAAGCATCTTGAGACTTAACTAGTGTCAATAACTCAGGCAAGAAACATAAGTTTTAAGCCTCTAAATTTGGTAAAATGAGATTGGATCTTTTTCTATGAAGACATATAAGATAAAAACCTCTGTATATTTTTATGGAGAGTAGTCTTTGATTTCAGAGGTTATTCCAGTAATTACACAAATGACAGAATTACACAGAGGAATGATCCAATGTTGTAAGGAAGAATTAGATAACAGAAATCTAAACAAATCTGAAAAGGCCATGCTGAAGTTTGTTGTTCTGTTGGGATTTTTTTTCCACAATGCTGATTTACTCTGTTTGAAAGGGATGGTAAAGAAGGAGCTGTAATTTTTTGTTTTAAAGAGAGAAAGGACTAATAAAATCCATGTATTTCTACTACTTTTAAGACAGTGAAAACTTTTGATGTAAATTCCTTTTGATCAAGGAAAAAAAAAGTTATAAAAAAAAAAAAGAACACTAAACCAAACCAAAACACAGATTTGCATTAAGTAATTTCCACAAAGCAGATTTTCAAGGAAGATCACACACATTTTGTAGTTACCAGGTTCAGTGACATTTCTGACAATCAAGACTACCCTGCACTAGACTATACCTATAAAAAAAAGTCATATTCTGTTACGAATTACAAAACTCATTATAAATTGAGAACTATATTATGCTATTATACTTAAGTTTTGTGTGGTGCCAATCATGTTGAAGATATCATTGTACTACAGGTAAAATATTCCAAAACTTTGTAAACATTGAACTTCAATACAGAGCTTTTACTAATTCCTTGAAATCAATGCTGGTCCGGTTTCTATAAAGAAAAGTCTAATCCCAATACAAGGTAAAAAATATCACAGTCAAAATTTACATAATTTACCTCTATGGCACAAGTTAATTTATCATCTATGTTCGTTTTTAAGAATTAGAAAGATAAGGACCCTTTGCACATAGCATTTATGTTTTTATTATTGGAATTATTAACTAAATTTTGTCTGTTCAGACTGCTGGGAGTTGAAAATATAGCTAATACACCAGGTGTTTTTTCAGAGTAAAACACATTAAATAATCCAGTGAATTGGTGGAAAGAAACAGCTTTGGTTTTGTTTTATATAACTTCATTCCTTTTAGAAAGAAATCTATTTTATTTTAAAGTTACCTGTGATCACATTTAGTGTTGAACTCTGATGAAAAATCAATCATTTTAAAATGGTATGGCTGAGACTGTAGGAATGGGTGAAAGTGCCTATCCATTTTGCAGCTGAGTCTGCCTTATCTGAGTTAGAAACATAATTTTCAGTTTCAACATAGTTACACTCAGAGGAAAAAAAAAAACTCTAATGCTTTGATAAAGGCTGAGAACTTATCAATGCTATTGGGTATCTTCTCAGGTGCCTAGTTCCTCTCATGTGGCCTGAGTAATGCAGTAGTATTCCTTCCTATTCCTTGTATTTAGGTGTTTTACAAATCTAAAATATTAAGCTATTTGTCTCCTCTGCAGCCAATCATAAGACAGTAAAAGGCAATGCAGTTAGGTGTAAATCTAGGCCAAGGAGTTTAATTTTAATTCCATTAGCTTTGCCATCTCTTTCATTTCAGTAATTAAAGATACTGGTAGATGAAGATGCTGCTCCCCAGTTCATGCTGTTAAACACTGAGCCATTGGCTAAGAAATTTACTGCCATTCATGACCAAATTCATGATTAAATTAATGGTAAGACCCTTCTACTCCCCAGCTAGATATTTAGGTTCTACATAGTAGGATCTATGATAACTGCATCCTTTCACTGGCTCATCCCAAAGAGAGGAAAGAGGTGGGTTTCCTGCATATCTGACCAAAATGCTGAAGGATGTCCCACTCCAGAGCTGGGCATGACTAAAAAGTAATTCCTGTCTGGTGCAGAGTCTAGGTAAGAGATTTGTCTGTGTCCAGTTACATTACATAGATACTCTTGATATGACTCAGAGTCTTGGGCTGCTAAAGGACCATTTATTTTTATTCTTTTTTCTTACTGACACTGCCACAGATGTGAAAGCTGAATTAACACAAGGAAAGCACTGCTAAACCAGTTTGCTTGAGTTATGGTTAATCTGACTAAGGGGCTTGTCTCAGGTGGGCTGTAGCTAAACACATGGAGTTGACTGGTATGTAGATCTAAGAGTCACTTATCTAAGTATATTGACTGTACTTTTACATTGGAATCACGCTAGGCTCCTTTTCTATAGTCATTAAAGAGAAATAAGTGCTTCCAGGAAATAATTAATGTCATGCTATTGTAGACATCTAGGTACAGGTAAATCATATTATTTCTCTTCATTGGCATAAAAATGGCTTTATTTCATCAAGAATAATAGCACATCTCACTTGTACTATTTTTCAGATTATTGCTAGCATTCTAAAATAGGGAGTTTAAGAGCAGTGTGTTATTCCATACCCACACTGCATAAATTACGTGACCTCTGCTACTCCAGTAATGGACCCTGAAAGAGAGACTCATGAGGAGAGATACCTGTTTGGCAGACAGAGAAAGAGAGTTGGTGTTTCCCAGGGGATGAGGTGCCAGGCAGTGGGTCATGAGGGTGCTGTGGCCTGCTGCTATTCCCAAGGAATATGCTCTCCCATTAAATTTTCTTTGTGGATGAAACCACACTCAGTGACACCTACCAATGACTGTCTTTGGGCCTCAAGTGTAACTAGCTGGTAGATCATGCCTGAAACCACCAATGTGCTGGTCTTGGAAGAAAGGAGTAGCAATTCCTTGCAGTAGGAATCAGTCTTGCCTAGTGTGGGAATTGGCAGACGCAGGGTCTCAAACAAAGAGGGTTTCCTTCCTGTTAGGATGGCGAGTAATGGTGTACAGTACTTCTGATTAATTTCTGGACCTAAGCAAAGCTGATAGAGTACTTGAAATAAACGAGATATTAGATTTCCCTACTGCTAGTTTCTTTAAAATAGGCAAACAGCAAAATCAATGCTGACAATCATATCCTTACACAATGTGAGGCACCAGGAGGCAGAATTTCCTGAAAAGAAGAGGCAGGTTGTTTCATTAAGCACAAAAAGGCTTCAGATTGAATTTGCTCAGACTTTATTTAGAAAAGAATCCTGTCAGTAGATATAGTTTTACGCAGTTCTCTCTTCCTAACAGGACTCCACGAGTGGCATACTAAGGAAGAGGAAACCTGTCTCACTGAGCTAGGAGCTTGACAAAAACAACCTCCCAGGTACTTCATTGCTGCAATAGCGGTAAATTAAGTCACTGCTAATTACTGTGGTTGCACTTCTAAATTTCTTTTCCAGGCTATTTACTACATATGTTAGTATTTACCGCAAATGTTAGTCGCACTTCTTTAACCTTTTTTTTCTGCTTCAACTTGTAGACCATAATTTCCTCTGAGATCAGAAAAACAAACAAAACTCCAAAATTTTAAATGACTTTTTAATGATTCCTTTTTTCAGAATCTATATTTATACTGAAGGAGAGGAGAACAGTACAATATGCTCATATCACATACCACTTCTGTTAAAAAAAAGATTTCTAAAAAAGGTATAATCTATCATTAATTGTAAGTCCCTACAAACAAGAGAGTTTTTGAAGGTGATCTTTTTGTGTCAATTTTTCTAAATGTGATAGAAATACTTTTACAAGCATTTTTTTCAATTGTATAAGTTTATACAATTTTTCCACAGTACCAGGTTTGACTTATTGCTTCTATCTGTGGATATTGATGGACTCAAGCCTATTTCATTTTTTAAAATCTGTAAATAAGATATTTTATTTCTTTATTCAGTGTTTTTTATTGGTCTTTTTTTCTCCCCTAGCAAAAAAAAGCAGCAGGTTATTTTCAACTTTTCATACAGGTCTCCTCTCCCTTAGCATTTTGTTTAAGGTCATTCTCTTCTGCAGGACACGGCAGAGTATTCCACTACTACATGAAGTGCACACAGATAGTCACTTATGCCCATAAGCAGTCACTTGCTTATATGAATTGTCTCTGAGAACTCCCCAGTAAGCCAAGATCAGCTTCCAGTTCTGTTCTGCAATCCAGACATAGGAGTGTCCATTATGCATTTAATTTTTGGTCTTCAGATAATTACTCACGCATGTAATGAATCTGAAGCCTTGCTTCAGAAATCTGTACTAAAGTATGTTATTCTATTGGAAAAAAATTTGCTAAGTAGTAAATTAAATCCTCGAGAAAATGATAAACATTTTATGGACTTTTCCTAGAACAATGGCCCAGTCAAAGGAGCAATTTTGGGAGGCATTTCATGAAGAATACTGTCATGAACCAGGGACATACTGACCCAAAACAAAATGGAAAGGCCATCCAAGCTTCAAAGAATTTACAGAATATAACAAGACGTAATGATGTGAGACAGTCAATTGGAAGAGCACAAGATAGTCATCTTGGTACAGCAGAAGTAAAAACTTTTAATGTTATAGAATCATAGAATAGTTTGGGTTGGAAGGGATCTTTAAAGGTCACCTAGTCCAAAACCCCCTGCACTGAGGAGGGACATCATCAACTAGATCAAGGTGCTCAGAGCCCTGTCTGATCTGATCTTGAATGTTTCCAGGGATGCAGCATCTACTACTTCTCTGGGTAACCTGTTCCAGTGTTCCACTACCCTCACCTCTTCCACTTCATTGTAAAAATATCTTCCTTATTTCTAGTCTGAAGCTGATCTCCTCTATTTTAAAACCATTATCCATTGTCATATTCCAACAGGCCCTGTTCCTTTCTTTCCTATAAGCCCATTCATTGAAGACGTCTTTAAAAAGAAGGATTTTTAAGATGTATTTAAAGGATGATAAAGCCAGATGTTTATAGACCATTCCAATAAGAAGAAGAAGTTAAAGAAAATTATTCTGTAGAAGGAGAAGCCAAAGTTTTCCTTTTAAATAAATCAATAGAGAAGTACTTGGAGAGTTCTGGGGATAAAAATCAATAGTACGTTTGATATAATGGAAAAGACACAACCAGTAGAGAAATGGGCAAAAGGGAAGCTGGGATGAAATTTCTTAAGTGTCATTCCAAAGGACAGAAGTTGAAAATTATTCTGTTCTTATACCTGTGAAAGGTGTTGCAAGGAGATGGCAAGCTGCCATTTTATCAAAAGCTAAAGTTGAAAACAGTATACAGAAAATCTGTACATATTTAACAGAACCTTGATTTGTGGATGGTGAGATATGTTGAAATCTGATGATGCCAAAGTAAGCATTGAAGTGTGAAGTGAGGGGAGGGATGGCAAATAAGCTGGGAGAAAGAAGGCAAGCTGAAGTGATAGTTATTTATGTTAGAGAGACAAGCTGAGAATTTAAGATATACTTTAGGAATATGGAATTAAAGCAGTACATTGCCCACAGAATATTCAGCTAAATCTGTAGCTATGATCGAAGTGAATGTATGAAAGTATAGAAAATGAAGAGTTGTGACTGAACTCTAGGAAACATAGGAATTTTTAGAAGAAAACCTTTAAAAGACACACTAAGTAATGAGTGACTAAAAAGCTAGGAGAAGATATGGGAAAGGGCACAGACTTGGAAGTCAGTGTAACGCAGAGAATATATCATGGAGAAGAATATGGTTAACTGTCAAAGGTGGAGAGAATGAGCAGGGTAATAGACTACAGTTCTTGAGATCTGGCTAGTAAATGACCTTTTGAAAACCTGGTACAACAGTTTAAGCTGATAGCAAGATATGAAAGCTGAGAGAGATGAGTGTAGCTGTAAAGGAGGTGTGAAACCCACAGGATCAGGAGGATACATGCAGGAAAAGTGATTTGATGTCCCTGCTCCTGTACCCATCTTCCAAAACAGCAATTGGTAGAATCTGGATGGCCCAGGGGCATGAGGAGCACCACAGGACTTGCTCTGCAGCTGCTTTAAGCATCTTTTTCTCTCATACCATTGACAAACATGTTCACAGCTGAGAGCACAGAAGAGATGATACCCACTGCTGGCTGCCAGGCAGTGAGAAGTGCAAATTGTCAAACTCTTGAACTTTATGGAGGGTGGTCTAGACTTTGACAGAGATCTCCTTTCCAAATCCCTCTAAAAAAAGGTGCAGAGGTAGTGCATTCTGAGAGAAAGTCAAAGGGAAGAGCAGAAAGACAAGGATTTGGATGAGGAGATTACAGCCAATTCAAGAGCAGATAAAAGGTATCTGCTCATCATGATGTATTTCCAGTGCACTACTTGGAGCTCCTGGGGTTTCAACTCTGTCATTCGCGGAGCACTTTGCCATCTGCACAGCAAATGGTGTGAAAAGGTGTTTAATTCAAAGTGGCAATCATATAGAACAATGAGTAAACGATGGACTCAGCAAGAGGGAATAGCTGGTTAAAATCATATATTTTTTATACTACCAGAAAGTTTTAAGACAGTTGATTAATGTTAAAACCTTCCTGAAATTTTACTTGTTGCTGACCTCTATAAATCATTTGTAATATCCCTCAAAAAAGTTTCATCGTCTGATAATGCCAGTGTTGAGAGGTTTCCTTTGATTTTTATCCCTTTATACCTCCCAAAATAAGAAAGTAAATGGAATTGTAACTCTTTTCATCTACATGTAATGCTGTATACAGTTGTTTTATTTATTTTTGCCATTTAGAGTTGAAAGTTAAAGAAAAGAAGTATTAAATTCTGCCCGCAGGATATAAAAAATGAATACAATATGCATTTGTCTATACAGCACATTTAGTCATTGGGATATCATAGACATCACTGAATGTATCTTGCTGTTTTGCCACAGATTCCTGAATGGTATCATTCAGGATGAAACCTGACATTAAAAAAACCCCAAACATATTTGCTCTTTAAGAATTAAAATCCAAAATTATTCTACAGTCCCTTGAATAAAACTAAGCTACATAACTTTACCTATTTATAGCTTGATGTTTAGCATGCTTTATCTACTGCAATGAAAATTTTAATAATGCATTAATATGTTTATTTTTCTTCATATTTTTCCCATTATTTTTCATTATACTTCCTCTGTAGTATATCTTCACCTTTTTGGCATCATTCCACCACTTTAAACCAATCATTCTTAGGACTAAGTAATTTCTTGTTAGCAAGTACATTATTTACACACCTACCTTGACTTTTTTAATATCCTGAGTCTGCACTGATAAACTGCATTGTGTTAATTAGAATTCCACTGAGCTTGTTGTTAAATATCTTTTTCGAGATTTAACATTGAAATATTTTTTTAGACATAATATTTTTTGGATAAGAACCCATAAACCCACTCCAGTGACAGAAAGCTACACATCTTATCATCTGTAAACAATAGGTCATAGTTTAAACCCAGTCAGTGACTAAGTCCCACACAGCTGCTCACTCACTCCTCACCTGATGGCATGGGGAGAGAATTGGAGGGGTAAAAGTGAGAGAACTCATGGATTGATATAAAGACGGTTTAACAGGGAAAGCAAAAGCTACACACACAAGCAAAACAAAACAAGGAATTCATTCACCACTTCCCATGGGCAGGCAGGTGTTGAGCCACCTCCAGGAAAGCCAGGCTCTATCATTCTCATTAGTCTACTTGAGTAGACATTTGTCTACTTGAGTACTTGTTCACTTTGAACATCCTCTCCTTCCTTCTTCTTCCCCAGCTTTACATGCTGAGCATGATGCCCTATGGTTTGGAATATCACTTTTGGGTCAGCTGACCCAGCTGTGTCCCCTCCTAACTCCTCGCGTACCTTGCCTCCTCACTGGTGGCGCAGTGTAAGGAGCAGAAAAATCCTTGGCTCTGTGCAAGCACTGCTCAGTGCTGTTTCCAGTACAAATCCAAGACATAGTCCCATGTTAGCTACTAAGAAGGAAATTGACACAACCAAAACCAGTACAAGGCCTTTATTAGATACCTAAACATATATTTAGGAGCTGGAATTCAGTCTCCTACTCTTTAACATTTTGCATTCCTGGTAATCAGCACCATTGAACATCTTCTTACAAGAGTCAAATACCTGATGTTGTGTTAGATGTGACTATGCAGGACATACTACATATTGAATACAATTCCGCAAGCTTCACTTATTTTTTCGATTTATAGAAAAAGATGTGATAGGATAATTTTTGACAATGAGTAAGAAATGTGCATAGTCTTTAGTATAATTTTTCCCTATTTTCATGTGGAGCTATAGGCTGGTCATGAAAGTAATATTATCAGGCCAAGAAGAGTATCACAGTGCAAAATTTTCCTTGGTAGTAGTACTGTCAGGTTCCTGAGGACTTCTCTCTTCATATTCATGGTTGCCATGGTCTTAACAGAAAGCTAATACCTTTGGTTCTTACATTGCATGCCAACTTGTGACTCCACTAATCTACCTCAAAATGCATGGGAATTGAATCACTGTTCAAAACAGCACCCTTTAAACATTTCTATTCTGTGCTACGTGCAGTGGAATATGTTGTTCCAAGTAACTTGGGCTCCTTGAATCTAGAGCGCAACGACTTTTGAAGGAAGTGGACCCTGCCTGAGACAAAGCTAAGCTTACCAACTACATATCTCCTTGCATTATTTTTATGGGTAAAAAAGAAACACTCATTACCCTGATTTTGGTCCCTGATAAAAAATTTTAAATCAGAGACTAGGTCACCTGATGATCTCTATAATTAAAAAAGTGATTGAAGTACACTTCAGACTTGTACAAAACAACTTATATTTTGCCCAATGTATTTACTTGATCTTACAGGGGCATTTGAATGTATGAGACCATTTTCTGTTTCTTGTTGAGATTACCTTGTAAATCATATTCTTTGCTTCGAGAGGTTTTATGGGCCATTTGTGGGTGGAAGTGAGGAATCAATAAATAGTGTAACTACGTATCTGACGTATGCTAGGGTAAATTGAAAGTCTTAGACTGATGTAAAGAGATAAAAAGTACATGAATATACTGTTGGTAGGTCTTGCAAATAGACTTGATCATTAAAGCTAGCAGTATTGGCAACCAAGAAAATTACAATTAATTTAGCCATGTATTCCTTATTCTGCTAACAATCAGTCCAAATGAAAAGATGAACTGAACTGTGGAAAAATTCCAGACCACAGCCTCAGCCCAGCCATCTAGGTTCACAAATCCAAGTTAGAAGTGTAACTCGAGCTGATCTGAGCTCTACTTCTTTGATTTGTTCATCCTGAAATCTGACTCTGGGTGTGAAATATTTCAACAATATGCACTTGTACTTTCACTTATTTTTGTATTGGGCTTCATTTTAAGAATGACAACAGATAATAACTGATGATTTTAGGGTTTTTTTTACCCACTTGAACTTAAATGGGTCTAACTTTGGAGAGGAAGTTGAAGGTTTCAAATCTTTTACAAATCACATACTCTTAAGAGAAACAGATGCTAAGGACAGAGAATTCCTCAATATTCTTGAGAGCATATTACTCAGTGAAACAAGTTTTTCTTGGATATGATTTGGCTGGACTTCTAAGAATATGTGAAAATATTTTCTGTGTTCAGACATTTATTCCCCATCAAATGGTGTTCCACATCATTCCTCCAATACAAAACACACGCAGAACAGTGTGTTTTGAGGCTTACTGTGAATCGCCCAGTGCAGCAACAGCTGTTTAGGTTGGTCATTTTGTCCATTCAGTTAGAGTTGTTTGTACACTGAAAGAATCCTTCCAGTTCTTTTATGGATCTTTTGGGTTGGTTTTATTTTCTTTTGAGGGTCGTGGTTGTTTGGGTTTTAGCTATTTTAAGCACCAACTGGATAGATTTTAGATGATTTTTTTTTTTACTTCTTGTTGCTTACATTATCTAACATGCACTTGATCAGCTTTCTAAAGGAGAATAACACCTGCTCTGTGCCTTCAGGATCTCAGAAATCATAATGGATTTCTACTAGGCTCTTGAAAATAAGTAGTGGATGAAGGTGCTCAGAGTTTAAGCAGGAATAGATGTATGCTCTGAGCTATTTTTACAGATCTCTGACATCACTTATGCTATGTAAATACCTCAGCCTGGTCATGAAAATAGAACAATAGATCTATACTTCTGCATGATCAGGGCCTAACCCATACTGCAGCTCAATATATCTTTTTCAAGCAGTTCACAAGTATTTGCCTCACCTTTATCTTTGACTCCTATGGTACTGTCTAAGCCATATGCCATATTCTATTGCTGTTGTTCACTGACTGGATTACAATCTTTTTAAACAAGAGGAACAACATCAAGATTTGTAGTTAATTATATTAACTCTTCCCCACCACAACCCTATACATAGCAGATATTGGCAGGATAGCTTATGGAAATGTTTGCCAAAAAACAGCTTACAAGACTCAAATTAACACTTACTCTTATCCGGGAAAAAAAAAAATCTTGTTTTTATAATAAAAGAAATTTGTTTTACTATGAAAGAGAAGGTCTAAAAAAATAATCTGAATGTGTAAGCTCCATTTTTCTGTATGCCACAGTTGAAAATACAGGGATAGAGAAGATAATTTTCTGATTAATAATTTTTGTCAGTTCCATCTCCAATATCTAATATCAGCATCTTATAAGTATGCATTTTCCCAATACCTGGACTAAAGAACATTTTTGATAAGCTACTATAGAGTTACCTAATTTGATACATCTACTTGTTTTTTTTATTAAGGTGTTGGGTAACCTCAAGGTTACCTTTAAAGGGGTCTTTCACCCTCTTTAAAATACTGGCTATTTTTTGCACTATATGGACTTGAGTGCATGTCTTTAAAGACTGAGACAACCTTGTACAAGTAAAATGAACATAAACTCACTCTTCAACTTAGCAAGTAGTAATATGTATCACATCTATTTAGAATTACCTTTTCCCTGACAAGTATTATTCTAGACTTTTACTTTCTATTTTGTTTTTTGGGTTTTTTTAGTGAAGAGTTGTTCTTTAACCTTCACTCTTGATTCCGTTAGTATAACCCATTAGTCTGTCATACAGTCCAGGAAACTAAAAATGTAATAACAGGTTTCTGTATTGTTACTATCTTTTTTGTCCCTATCATACTAGAAAATTTTCTTTCACTTTTTGACATTTTTATATTTATGGCTGACATGTTCACTATCATGCTTAATCTTACTGTTATACTCTGTTCTGCAAAAATGTTGCCATTTTACACACATCTTTTCTTCTAATAATACGATAGTTAGGTCAAACCTCATGGGTTATGTCCACAGGCTCTCTCATTCTTTTAACCCAAACTTGCCTAAATGTTCTGTATTAAGCTGAAATTAAATTTAAGGGGTAATACATTCACATTTTGCAGTGTTGATGTTTATGTTTAGTAAAACAGGCAGTGAAGCTGCACTACACTTTCAGACTGTACTAAAAGAACTAACCCTTCTATTCAAAAGATGAAAAGTGGTTAAGTATAACTGCAGGGAATAAATAAAAGTTTTTCATTCAAGTGATGAAAATACATTTGTGCAAAAGGAAGCAAGAGTCCCTTTGCTCTACTCTTGCCCCAAGAAAACACATTGTGCAGGTGTATATTTAGAACCAAGAATGGATGTCATATGGTGGGTCCCTCAGGCTGCCTGACAGCCAGCAAACTGTTAAAGAAGGGGTAACAGCTGCTTCCAGTTAAACTGCGATGTAGATGGAAGTGGATTAAACCCAAATTTGCTGCCTAGATCTCAAAGGAATGAGTCTGGAAAAAAGGCATCCTGTGCCTGAGGAAATGGCTTAATACCATGAAATGAGATAACTCCAATAATGTAACAAATTACAGGATAGTTGAGAGACACTTGAGGTTGGAACTGCACAAACTTCTCACACTTCATTCAGTAGGCCGTTCTGAGAAGTGTTAGCTGCCTGGAGATATGGGTACATCAACAGAAATACCAACATACTACAGCTAGAACATTGCAATAAGCACAGAAATCACACAACATGAATATCAGTCTGCTATGCAAACTAACTACATTTTATTTTTTGCTAAAAATGTATATAAATATGTAAAGACAGAGAGGCCCTTGAAAGGTATGAAGATTTTCATGGTTGTTTTGAGTGAAATCTTGTTCTTCTTTGTACGGATGTTAAGAAAATACAACAGAGACTGTATTTCAGTGCTCTCGCTGAAGTAACCTAGCTAAGGATCCCACTAGCCACATTCACCAATTATGCTTGTAAGTATTTTGTTTTTACTGTTGATACAAGAAATGCAAAGATATGATTCCACCCTCCTTTGTTTTTTCCCTAACTTAAATGTGAATTGTAGACTTATTGGTTTAGGAACTATAGTTATTGTTTTTATTACACACTGTTTAGGAAACATATCTGGAAACATTAATATATGTGGTCTAATATACGGCAGGAAGACAAATCATGTGGCTGGAGAGACAAATTAGGAAATTCATGGCATTCAGCTGCCTAAAAGCTTAACCATGCCTATGGATATTTTTTTTTCTGTTCTTCTTTATTGATTTTAAATTAGGCTCCTTCTACTCAGACTGGCTAGACAGAGTTGCTGACAGGAAGATGGTAGATAGATGGAAATGGACCAAGAAAGCAAGGACAAATGCCTAAGCTTGATCCAAAAGTTTTACTGCCTAGTTTTGTCAGCATATAATGTGAGAAAACCATACTCCAGATGAAATCATTCTTCTGTGGGGAAAACCATTATATTAATGCTGCTTTTCTAGCAGAATAGGTTTGCCAGCTTATAGTATATTTTGCATGTAGGTAGTAAAACTACTGAGGGAGAAATTCCTTCTGCTAGTGTATACACTGTCTGCTCTGAAGCACTGCTGACACAGTTATGCCAATGTAACTCTAGAGAAAAACTGACAGCTTCTCAAGAAAAACTGACAGCTTCTCAATTTAGCCTGTATTTATAGCTCTAGGTTAAAGAGAGATTGAAAAGGCCATTAACACTTCTATGTAAAATGTACTGTAAATAAAATTCTCTGTATAAATAAAATAAATAAATAAATTATATTTGTTTATATTTATATAAATATAAATAAATAACATTTCTTCTTCAAGAGGATGAGAAACACTTGCAGTAAGGACTTATTTTGGTGGAGCTCATAGTTAGCTTAGTTGGTTGGAACATGGTGCTACTGAAACCAAGGTTGCAGGTTCAATTCCCTATGGGCCATTCACTTAAGAGCTGGACTAGATGACCCTTGTGAGTCCTTTCTAACCCAGAATATTCTGTGAAATCTGCTAAAATTGAAACAGTAGTTATTTCGCATGACACTTGTGTTTGAGACAAGTTTGAAGACTGCCACCTACTTTAGTGATATCTGACCTTAAGTAACAGCAGCAGAAATTGCCACTGGTGGTCAAGTGATCTAAGAGTTACTTTAAGATGTATCTTTCAAAACAGTCAGCTTTTTCTTCCATACTGTAATCTTCCTCCTGCCAGCAGCATGTAGCCCTGACAGTAGCCTCCAAGTTGTGAAAACATATGCTGAAGAATTTATAAAAGGAGAAAACAAATATTCTAAGGTTGAAATTGTGTTGGATCTTCAAAATGATGCTAAAGCTTTTAGAGATTGAGACAATTGTGTTACACTTAGTTTTCTTTGTTTCCTGAGATCAAGAGTAAAAATCTGAAAATAAAGTGTTGAAAAACTGTGATCTCCCTGTATTTTTGATCTATTCTAAAACAGGAAATTACAATCACATTTGAAAATCTGTTTTGAAAAATGCATAACCAGATTAAAGAGACTCAGATAAACTTTGAAAAAGAAAGCAAAGCTTCAGATGTTTCTTCAGACTATCAGTGCAAAAATTACTGATAATAACAAGCAATGTGACTTTGAATTTTTGTTAGGACTTCAGTGATGATAGCTTCAGGGATTCCGGTCCAGCACTAAATGATTTCTTTTTCCTGTTATCTGGGTCCTTAGGGCTGTGTTGGAAATGTTTCCCATTTCTGTGTGCATTTTCAAGCTTTGAAAGTTTTTCCATTTCTTCAGGAGAGTGAAGAGAGTAAGATTTGAAGATTTTAGAGATTAATTATGCAGAAGTGAAAATATCAAAAATCCTGGTAAGGAGGGTCTTGATATAGGAAGTGGGAAACTCAGAGTTGATTGTTGCACAAATATTGTAGCTACTTGTTCATTTATTTTTATGACCAGGCTTGTTCAGCCCCTTTGCTATCTCTTGAAAATCAAGTGATCACCATTGTAATTTTTTTTCTCATCCTAGTTGACCAGGTGACCTTTGCAGTCATTGAAACATAAAGTCACATTCTCTAATCCTTTAGCTATAAGTAAGGACTGAGAAAGGAACTGATTCTAAACCCAAGTAGTGCTATCCTAGTCCCAAAGAACATACACTATTTCAGTATATGTCCCTGAACTCTCTTCCTGGAGAGTTTTGACTATTATGGAATCAGTGTCTGCTGATGAGGGACAAAAAGATCTTTTGTAAAATAAAACTCCAAACAGAGCTCTACTTGAACTGTTTCAGTTTTACTCATCTAGTTTTGTCCAGTCCTTCTTCTCTAACTTTACACTGAAAATTCCCAACACTCTATATGCTCTGGACCAGAAATTGCTCAGATTTCTTTTTAATTTTTTTTAAAAGTCCCCCAGGGGACATCCACACAGGCTTTATCTTGTCATTCTTTAAAGAAGAAAAAAATAAAAGAGCTGTTTATGCACATTCTTGCTGCAGAATGTCTACTTGAAAAGGGCAAGTTGTACATTTAGACCACTTATGATTTTACAAGATCAAGGCTAAGTTGATTTTTTGAGTTCTGATTACACTATATTGTGCTAAACTGTTTTGTCTAACTGTGTAATCAAATACAGTACAAACTCTTGCTAGCAACTTGCAAGTGCCAAACTGCAACAAAATGAGTAACTAATAAAATATGTGAGTACAAATTCAGGTACAATAATTGTAAAGTACAAGAGTGTTAAGCACCATTGCAACTCAAATTTTATCAAATACACATTAAAATTCAGTGCTGTAACAATGAACTAGCACAGTATCTTTTAAAACACCAGGTTATATCATAGTAAAGAAGAGCAGAGAAGTTTTTGCAAAGCCTGGCAATTTATGCCAGAGATATAAAGCCAGAGATATAAAGGGTAATTTTCTCACAATGGATCCGATATATAATATTTCAGAAAGCAGCCTGATGCACTTTATTCTGGTATGTCAAGCCTCTTACATAAAGGAGCTTCATTTTTATATGTAGGAGAACAAATACTTTGGTATGCAAGGTTCAGCTCCAAAGCTCATACTCTCATAGATTTTACATGCTGTAAGAGCAATGCAATGAACTAGTCTGACCTTCGGACATTGTTCGGCCTCAGGAGCTGTATTTCCTAATTCCTGCACCATAACAAGAAAACTGTGGTATTAGGAAATATGCTGACAAAGACATCCAGCCTCAATTTTAAAGTTCACACATTTAAAGTTCAGGTAATATTTGCTACTTATCTATCACTGTATTACTGCAGTGCTCAAACAAGCTTCAGTCAACAACTATGATTTCAGACTCTCTGGTAATTGTCCCTATGTTTCTTTCCCCCAAAAAGTCATCCAGACCAATTTTCCTTCCTAGGAAGAAGATTAACTTCAAAAGGAAAATCTTCTTTTTTCAGATGGAACTTTTCTATGTACAACAGTGATTTCTAGATGCCATCGTGAAACCTAAGCCCCTTCAATATTAATGTACATGCTGCTGTTGGTTTGGTAGCCCTGGGGTGTACTCCTGGAAAAGACTCTGGAAGTTTATAAGAGGACACACTCTTTCTCTTTCATCAACGATATAGTTCTACTTTTTTCAAGATCATTAGCAAGTTGAAATTCGGAAAATCAGAGGGGTATTTTAAGAACTGCTTTTAATGCTCACTTGGTTAGACTAGCCCATCTTCTTTACAGATGTACACCTCAGAGAATTCATATAATACAATGTACTTTCATTTCAGATTTAAATAATTAGGGAAATGTTTTATTTTGATGAGCTTGAAAATCTTACCTGCTCCTCTAAGACATTATTAACTATCCCTGTCAAAAATCAATGATGCTACTAAGTTGCCATAAAGTTCCAACAAGGTTGTAATTCAGCACTGAAGGTTTAATCTTATAAATATAGGCTTAATCTCTTAAGTATATACTTAAATGCATTCCTGTCAATCAGTGAAGTAAAAGTGGTTTTATGTCCTATTGACTTTATAGATGATATCATTCAGTTTTGAATGGTAAAGCAAATACAAAACAGAAATTAGTTCTAGGAACTCTAAATTTCTAATATAATTTAGTATTTCTGCTTCTCAAACCACCTTCAACCTTTCAAAGAATGAGCGTCTTTTGGAGAACTTAAATGTTGCATAGTATCAGTGTTTTTAATAATTAACTTTCAGTATTTTTCAAATGGCCGCAGCGCCATCCCTGCTGGGGTCTCTCCTCCCCTTCTGCCTTCTTCCCGCTCTGCCCTGGGGGGTCACAGGGCTGTTTCTCACCCAGTTCCCCTCCCTAGCAGCCCTGGCAACGTTTTGCCATCCCTTGCCCAGGCTTTCCCTTGCTCAGCCATGCCCTGCGCTGGGGCCACTGGAACTGGCGGTGCCCAGGCAGGGTAGCCCCGACCACCTCACACAGGGGCCATTCCTGAGGATCCAACACCTTGATAAAGAACATTTTCATGGATTTCAATGCTTCTGGTTATCTATCCTCCTGGAGACATAGGAAAATACAGTTCCAGCATTAAAATGAACTCCTATATTAACTTGATGTAGCCAGGGTTTTAAAAGCCCAAACAGCATTTCCCTAAGTTTAGTAATTTATTGAACAAATTAGGTTGAAGGGAAAAAAAAGGAAAACCCAAACTAGAAAGATCTCACGTTTATTATTGTGAAGAAATAAATATTATTCATCAGAGTCCGCTTTAAGCTGAATCATGTCTTTAAGATAGTGGGTCTTTTATTATTCCTTGACTTTTAACCTTTGCCTTGCACTAATCGTCATGCAGAGGGAGACCTATCTGTTTGCACTCCAAGTTTCAGTAGATATTGTTTTATTAAAATAAATTGGAATTGGAAGTGAATTACTAGTTTTACTATTGACTTTGTTGAGGATTGTCAAACCTTATCAGTATTTAGAAGATACTTCCAAGCCAGGGAGGAGAACAAGTCCAGTCCTCATATGCAGGGAGATGACTTTTTCTGAGCAGGAAGTGCACACATGCCTGTTTTCTCTCTAGCAGGCAGGCATTAAAATTGAATTAAGAGAACTGAGCTCTGTTTTCAGTTAAGATACTGACACTATAGGGAGAAGATTCTGCACTTCTGTTTTTCTGTCTTTCCTTTGCCATGGCCAATTGAATGGTGACTTTTTCTTGAAATTTTCATTTGAATAATACCTCCCAGGCAGTTCTAACTGACTTCTAGGTGCTACTGCAATAATAAAGAGAAAGAATAAACAATATATATAGACAAACATAGAATTTCAAATATGTAGACTAGCATTATATTTGGGATACTAATTCAGGATGCAGTTTCATGAGAGTTTAAGTAAGCACAAATGTCAGTGCACCCTTTGCTCTGGCACATTTGCTTATCTTGGCTCTCTGATGTGTCAGTTCACTTGCAAACTCAGCAGAAAACTAACCCAAAAAAGAAATAGAAAAGATTCCTGCAAGCTCAGTAAATGCAATTGATTCTTTGGAAGGCCAAATGAATGCTGGAGCTGCTACAAAAGAAGAGGGAGGAAGTGGGGAACTGTCGTAGCCCAATTTAAATCTGTTTATGCTGTTCTAGAATTATTTCCAATTGGCCAAGAAAAGTAAACAGTTAAGAATACTTAATAGAAAGTGCATGTCACCCATGCTAACATGTCTTTTATATTTTTT
The DNA here is from genome assembly GCF_003945725.1 of Corapipo altera. Taxonomy (NCBI): domain Eukaryota; kingdom Metazoa; phylum Chordata; class Aves; order Passeriformes; family Pipridae; genus Corapipo; species Corapipo altera. Next base: position 4,250,774 of record NW_020884924.1, read on the forward strand.
ATTATTTATCAATATTTGATAAGTAAAATTTTGTTGAATGTAGACTTCAGGTTAATGAAGAAGAAGCTGATTGATTATTTTCTAGTTTTTTTAACATCAGTAATCCAGAAAAATATAATTTTTTGCATGGTTATCCCTCACCTCTAGTTTTTGATCACAAATAGAGTTGGTTGAAACATGTTTTCCCCTCTATCTTGTAAAGAACAAAACAAACAAACAAACAAACAGAAAATTATGTTGTTTTCCTTGACTTCAGACCCCATCTGCCATAGAGTCATAATAGCCAAATTGTTGAGATAGGGATAGGATAAGAGGACTGTGAAGTGAATGGAAATTTCAAATGATCTCTGCCATCTCGTCGCTTAGTGATATTCCTTAGGGACTGATCCTGGCACCAAAGCTCTGCTGACTTTATTAATGACATGAAATATAAAATGAAATTGAATGTACCCTTAGAAACTTCACTGTAACTACTGAATTGTGGGATTATGCTGGAGGACAGGGCTGCTACTGTGATCTAGACAACCTGGGAAAGATGGGCTGATGGGGACTTCATGGAAAGGAACAAGGTAAAGGCAATTTCATACAGCTAGGGCAGAATAATCCCATGCAACAATAAGAGAAGGGCTTGACTGATTAGGAAACAGCTTTGCAGAGGACAACTGAAGGGACACGGTGAAGAGCAAATTGAAAAGAAGTCGGCAATAAGCCTTGTAGAAAATAAGGCTACCTGCATCCTGGGCTGCATTAGCAGGCAGATAGCAAACACACCGTGGGGAGGTGATCCTTTCCCTCTACTCAGTAGCTGTGCAAATGCATCCGGAATATCATGACTCTGCTTTGAGCAGGGGTTTGGATTAGATGACCTCAGGAGGTGTCCTCTAACCTTAAGCATTCTATGAGTCTAAAAACATATTTTCATACATATAATGTCTAATTATTAAGACCAAAGATATGTAACACTGTATTTGTTGTTCTTAGATGATGTGTCCTTTCTGGATGCTCAAAGATTTGGAGAATTTGATTCCAAATTAATGTGAATACTTATGGTCCAGACAGTAAAAAATCAGTGCAGAACTGCAATGGTATTGACATTATCGATCGTATAATGTGAGTATTCATGTAGCACTAACAAGATTCTCCAAATTTTGTCCTGGGTGGTTATATTTAAAATATGGAATGGATTCTGTTAACACTATTTTCCTTCTGATTGTTTGCAATCCTTCGAAACCACTGGAAGGGACACTCGAGGACATTACTTACTCTGACTCTCTTTAAATTTGGGTGAGTGAGGAATTTTTCTTTGTCCTTCCATAAGTAAGGAATCTTTGACTGTTCTTTATGTCCAGTAACAGTTTGTCAAGTATATATATCTACCATTATCTTACAACATGAACTGCTATACTCTTGGAGAAAGTTGTTATTCTGAAATCCTGATCGCAAATTTAGCAGTCAAATTTTTCATATTAATATACTGAAGAATTATAATTGACACTTTTATAGCTTTTTGAGATGCTATAAACCTCTTGGTAATCCAGTGACTTTTTGTGATTGAGAACATTTTTTTTTTACACATTTCATAAAACATGATGTTGAATAAAATGTCACATATCAAAAGCATAAAGGGTAATTATTACTATTATTTTTCTTTAGATTAATATGTATAACTGAAAGTTTTTCATAGTTCCCACAATAGAAGTGTGTTCCATAAAGATTTAGTACCGAAAGGAACCTGCTCTTTCTTCACTCAAAAGTACTGTGGAGTATACAGCACACATAAAAATGAAAAATCTCATTTTTGTTAAAAAAACCTGAATCTACAGAGAATTATTAAAAAGTGGAGCCATAGTATAATGACATAAAAATTTCCATGCTGACTTTTCTGAGACAAGATGTATATTACAATTGTGCTACATTAATAAAAGATTAGCTAAATATGCCAATTATCTCTTCAGTGTAAAAGTTCCTCCTCATTCAGTATCACTAGGAAGTTGGGTATTATTTTAACAATTTGTTTCATTTTAATCATCTCAAGGTAAGATTTTACCATATAAAAACCAAATGTGAGTTTGATTAAAAATAGAAACTTTTTTTTTTTTAATTCCACCATATTTTTTTCTTCAGATGGTATCAGAATAATTATTAAAAGTTCTGGCCGAATTCTAACATAAGCAGTTCCATTGTTTTCACTGGAGCTGCTTGTAAGGACTTGATTCAAGGTATGAAGAAAGAGAAAGGGATTGTTTTTCTTCTGATTTTAATAGGGGCTAGAATAACTTGATAATTCTGGTTTTGTGTTCACATATATAAAGTATTCAGTGCAAATAGAGTGGATTGGGTGTTTTTTTCATCAAGAGAGTGAATTGCAAATGGAAATGGTCAAGGGTTTTTTTATTTAGTTTAACGGAGATACTTTTGTGCAGTTAGCAATAACACCAGGAACAGTTAATATATCTAGTCTGATCTAGTCTAGTTGGTATAAACTATTGATTTTAGGGAGGTAGGACAGTAACAATTCCAGTCTGATGAGACTTGTCTTGATTTGAGGGTACATTTCTGGATCAAATCCCATAGTAAGAATGTCAAATGCTTCTACAGAGTCTTAAAAACAGCTGCAATCAGAGCTCCTTGAAAGGTATTAAGTGAGAAAAAAGAAAAAGTATAGAGATTCTATTAAACATAATAATACTTTTCTGTGTATTTTTTTATTAGAAATGTGTTCTGTCTTGTGTCATTAGCAGAGGTTATCCCTGTATCTCTACATGCTATATAAAAATGCATTTGACATTTTAAAATGTGACAGTTTAAAATTCTACAAATTATTGCTGAATTTTTCATTGTCATTTTAATCCTAAAGAATAACATTAAAATTGTGAAAATCTTAAAAAAATACAGTAACTTTATTTTCAATATAAGTGAAAGCCAAAATCAAATCTTTCAGTGCATTAAGGTCAGCCATTTCCTATTAATTTCTGCTTATCCACATTATGTGCATTGCATATTCAGAACTGTACATGAGGGATTTCAATACCCCGTTTCAATTAATTTCTAATGATAAATGGGAATCATAACCCTTTGTTATGGCTTTGATAATCCAAAAGAAATATTTTAAGGACTCCTATAAACATTTACAGAAGAATTCTATTTCAAGCATTTGAGTTGACATTAAGACAACTACTTGTCCTCTTTCAGTTGAACCTTTTTCATCATTTGCATCCAATTTGGGGTTTAATTCAGAATCTCTGAATGAAGTAGGAGTCTTTCAAAAGCTTCCATGGAAGTCAGTGGTCAACTGGGAAAATGGGAATCTTCTGTCTTGAAATGGGAATCTTTTGTCTTGACGGATAAGATCTTCACACTCTCTATTCCCCGGCTGGATTTACACTCCATTTTGAGGAAACCGTGTAAAAGCAAAAGAGAAACAGCCCGGTAACATTCATCTTTTTTTTTTTTCTGTCAACCTCAGCTCACATGTAGGATTCTTTTTATTCCCAAAGTAAAGTTTCATATGCCATTAACAGGAGAAGAAAAGAATTAAGAGTAAGAGATTAATAATTTATGGTTACAAAAAATTGAACTGTTGTTGCAGTAAAAAAGATGTAGGAGATTGTTCCAAACTGTAGTTCTGTAGCACAAAGGATCTAATAATGATGTGGCTGCAGGCAGGGACAGTGACAAGAGGACAGAGTAAGATATTAAAGGAATGAGGAGACAATATAACTCTAAACTGTCCTGCATGTTTTTCCTGGTTTTAGAAAAAAAAATTATTTTCTAGATTTGCCAATTTAATCTTAACATGCTTTAGAAAATGTTACTGTATTCAATTGATGACGTAGAAGGAAAGAAATTTCGATTCCCATGTAGAAATGGTAAAATTATCTTCTGATATTTATTAAAATGGTTTTCTTTCTGTTTCATAAGCTTACTTTTAGGATACTATATATTAGTGCCTTTGCTGTCTTTTATTTCCATATTTAAACTGATGGTCTGAGGTACTGTGAAGGAAAAGACTGTGAAAAAAAAAGAATGGTACATTAAAGAGAATAAAGTTTTAAAACTCATTATGCCATGGTACCACACTATTAATATACTTAGTATCTAAAATTGCATTCCATATGTTAGATAGAGATTGTTATAAAACTGGCTCCTTGGCTCCTTTATTATCAAAAAAGTTCCTATAGTAGAATTTCTTTTTCCAAATTCCTGTTCATCATGATTTTTACTGCCCAAACACACATACATACAAAGAAGCACAGAGACACATATTCTTTCTATAATGGGAGGAGTTTCTTCATATCTGAGAAACAGCTGGAAATCTTGTGTAGGACTAAGGTAGGATTATAGTTCCATTTTAATGTTTATACTCACAGATAAAAGCTATCGCCCATGCAGCAGGGGAGATAAGATGGCTGACAGCACTAAGCTGCCTTCACTAAGCAACGCTGATGGCTGCCTTTCTGGCAGCCTGGGGCAGTATGCATGATTAAAGGGAGAAACTTAAGCTAAACCAGACACTTTAAAAAGAAATACACTTTGGAATAATGTTAACTCTACTTAGCACCTAGGATTTCACTGTATATATTTTAATAGTCTTAAGCAGCTCCCTTTGTAAGCAATTCATCCAGGAGTTAACTTGTCAACTTTAATAAGCATCAAAAAACGCTCATTTGTAACTAAAAGGTTCATAATACAGAGGAGCTTTTCATCTTGGACATGTAATCACCAGCCTCCAAGCAGAGCACACCAGAATATATGTCCTGTGCTTGAGCTCTAGAACTGCAACAAGAAAAAGCTGTCATGAATTTTCTTGCTGTTATTTCCCTTCTCAGCCTCCTGGATTCCAAAAAAATCTTTATATGTCGGACAGATGCTGAAAATGTGCAGAAAATCGAAAGTTATTCTCACTAAAAATTGCATATGTAAAATTTAAGATTTATTTTGCCTAGCTTAGTAGTCAGGAAATAGCTGTTGAGCCAGAAATGCTTTTCCTTTTTTCTGTCTTTGCCAGTAGTAAGTCTGGTCCTGCATTGAACTTATTATAAATTTTTGCCTGTTTAAGGTTACTGAAAGATGAAGAACCCATTAAGAGTAATTGGTCATGCTTTGGCTTTCAAACTTATGGATTTTCATCAGCCCTGACCCACTGTGGTCCCTTCCAATCCTACTCATTCTGTGATTCTCTGATTCTGTGATTCTCCTTGCAATGCCTTGTTATGTTATACTGTTATATAACTTTCTAGATGGAGTTTAGTACATAATGTAGTCTATGTTTTATAAAACTGTAAGACTTTAAAGGGAAGTTTTGGTAAGGAAGCTGGCAGGCAACACTGGGTAAGGAAAGCTGAAGAACAAAATTAATGAAGTGCTACAAGTGGGAATATTCAGGCCCTCTTCATTTATCCTGAAACTACTTTGAGAATTACTTTAACTTCATACATGATATAGTCTTGACAATTTTTACAAAAGATGAGAAACTCCACATTTTATCTTTTTATCTTTAATTATATTAAAGAATAATGACATCCTGTCTTTGGTAGCTGGTGTTCTCAAAAACATCTGTTCCAACCTTTCTTTTTTCTAGAAAGATCCATGATTTTTCAGGTCCATCTGGTTATCTAAATTAAAATGTTGTCATGAGAACACTGTGTGAACTTTTTATATCTGAGGTTTACTGTCATAAAGTCCAGTCTCTGCAGAAGATTATTGTCTTTTTACATACAAATTTATATTAGTTGAAGAACAAAGCTCCTTGATGATATTATTTTTTTTCCCAGAGAATGAATATTCATTTAAGGAAAAGCTTTTTAAAGGAAATACTGATGTAGATAAAGAATTGGCATGTGGGTATTTGGCTGAGAAAGCACAATAGCTTTAGTCTGTTTGGAGCAGTTTGGATCTTCAGAAATTTAGATTTAAATCCTTAATCTGATTTTTTCATTTAAAGTAGAACAGCCACAATAACAGAACAGAAGACCCTCTAATAGTCAGTTTTTAAGCACTTATAACGGCATCCTTGCCTGGGGGAAAGTGGCAAAAGAGTGTTTGGAATAGATGTTTAAGGCTTTGGCAGTAATGAATTGTGCAGTATTCCCTGCAATATTTTATGAAATATTTGTAATGGTTTTATTTGTAGAATTACTATTTTTATTCTTCTTGGAACACTGTGGGTGATAGGGGAACAGATTCTGTAGAATTATCTAAATAAGAAAATATAAACTTTCTTTTGATTCTTGAAAAAGCCTTTCACTATTTCACTATTTATTGGTATTAAAACAACACCCAAATAATTCCATATAGCAATAAAGAGATTCTATTGCAGGGAATGAAAAATCTAAAGGAACAATGATGTCCCATTAACATCAAATATTAGAATCAATTGACACTTTATATTTAAGGAAAAGAAAAAACAAGAATGTAAAACTTACATGCTCTTTCTAACCTCACCCACTAAACCTGAGACAGAGCTAGGGACCATTTTTAGATTCCTAGTACACTACTTTACCAGTCTGCTGACAGAATTCTGCCAGAGAGCTGAGAAAAGTAATAGAAAGTGACAGAAAGCCTGTAACTGTAGATGTGGCTGGAATCTTTCCTTGCCACCACTGATGGAATATTCCAATAGGAGTATACAACTGTGGTAAGAACAGAATTTCATGCAAAGCTTTAAATATGCCATTTCCATAGAAATCTTAAAAAAAATGTATAATTATTCAAGAATTTGATTTATTCTAAATATGTAAGATAGAATGTTAAAATTAAGAGCATGATCTTGCAGCCTCCAGTCATATTCAAGTACTATTCTGCTTTACCTAGGGAAAGCAATCCCTTTCAAAATTTCTGGTAACTGGAAACATCTATCAGATTTATTTTCAGAGACATATATAGGATATAAGCATTTTATATATCTGGACACCCTGGAAAATATGGTGTTATGTCAAATTGCAAAGGCTCTTGATTCTCCCCTTTCAGGAAACTGGAAACCTGACATTTCTAATTCCAGAAGAGGTTATCATGAGGAAAAAAAAAAAAAAAATGGAGTTAGGAAATCCTTGATGAAGACAACACAAAGTATATATTTACGGGACCATGGTCACCTCTGTTCTGAAGTGAAATGATAGCTGCAGTAGCCAAAGCTGTACACAAGTGTGAGAATAAAAACAACTGGACAAGAAAAAATTAAACACCATTATTCAGAAAACTGCACTAAGCTAAAAACATTTTTTCCTTTCCTTTTCTTTTTGACAGCTGTTGACTGTCAGTAGAAGGGTCAGTAGAAGGAAAGAGGGCAGAAAGAGGTAATTTCCTGTGCTTAAAAGTGTAATACCCAAACATGAATAGATGTGAGAAACTAATAAAGGTGATAGTAACATAAGTGGTAGTAACATTCTGTTCTCATGACACAAGAAGCTGAGAGGAGCACCAAGGTAAGTGATAGGCAAGACATAGACGTGTGGGTGGATTAAGCACTGTTTTTCCCACTGTGTACATGCAGACAGACACCCTGAAGCTGAGAGCTCCCCATTCGGGTCCTCATACAGTGTGAATTGTGTGATATGGGTCTCAGTTCAACCTCTCAGAGGGAGTGGAATAACTTACTCTGCGGAGATGTATGGAATAAAGATACCTAACAACAGTCTGCTTCATGACCAATATGATAAGACAGCTTAAGAATAAAGAATTGACAAGAACTAAATCATTAACTAGCCTGAACAAGCTACCCAGACCTTCTCTACTGGGCTTTAAAACCCACTACTTCTACGCTAAACTCCAAGCTGCATTAATTTAAATGGAGAAGGGAGAGGTCTAGGTCTCATCACCTTCTTTTTATTATATTGTCTTGCTTATCTTGAGCAGTTGCAAAGGCAATGATAACAGGTGAAGTAACAAGATGTCTCTTATCTCACTCATTCTATAGTTGACATTTGGATAACGTCATGGATGCGAAATTTTGGTGCTTGTATATGTTGCCAAAAGCAGACCAAGACAGAGTGACTGAAAACAATTCAGCAGAAACAGAACTCATTTGTGACACCATTATTGCAACTTCACTCTTACATGTTAATGTTTTCAGAGGCAGAACTGCATATCATGTTCATAGTGCCTAACTTTAAGGATCTTTTTCCTTATTTAATACCTAGGCATTGAGTCGAGCACCAGGAAGAGTTAATTTTTGAGAAAAAAAAATTAATTTTTAAGAAGGATTTATTTTTTAAGAAAGAATTAAGTTTCTAGGGAAAAAAAATCTAAAACTGTAAATATTGCTGGGCTTTCACAGACAAAAAAAATGGAGAAAGAAAACCTAAATGAAAGTTTGACAGTGTCATTTTTGTCAAAATAATGAATTCTTGATTAGTTTTAGGAATGCTTAGGAAAACCATATCATTTTCTTTCAAAATGTAAAATTGAAATGCAAATGCAATAAAATGCCTTGTTTAACTGAAAGCTTTTATAAAAACTTTAAGAGGGAAAAGATGTCAGGAAAGTTGGACATATTCATTCAATACTGACTGAAGAGATCGGTATTTTTTTTTTCACAAAGGCCATGTATAAAACTCCACAATGTCACAATGTATTATTAGCCTCTCCACCTCTCTGTTGCATATCCTTTCTTGCCTTCTCTTGTATTACAGAGATAAAGATTTTGTATGAGAGAATTGAGATTTTATAATGCCAACTACAGCAAAACAGAAATTCAGAGAAGAAAAGACAGGGCACTATACAGTAAGTAGTCATTTGAGGCCAATAAATTATGACCATAACTATAGCTAGTATCATTTAAGTACTCTTTGGTTTCTGATGATAAAGCACTAGCTTATTGCAGTGTTGACAACAATCCTATGGCTCTAGCTTATAGCTTGTCCATTTGCTACCTAGCCATCTACAGTGAATTTAATATAACGCAGTAAACAATCACACTTGTCAGAAGCAGAAATGGATTCAAACTTAAACCAACACAAAAGACTACCCACCAGGCAGAGCAGAGTAATGAGAAACATTGATGTGAGGTCTTTTGTTTGTGCGTCATGTAGCCCTTAAACATGTCAATAGCTTCAGTGGAGAGAAGAACTAATGGGATCTAACCAAGAGGGGAGCATGTGCAGTGAACATCACTATGACAACACTATAAATGTTGTTGGTTTTCATACCTGAGCTCATAAAGACAGCAGTAACACCTAGTCAAATGTATAATTAAACTTTGTAATAATTTCATTCCATAGAAGTATGCAATTTACATTATTATTCTATTATGACAGATTTTTCTAATAGAGAGATATTTGAATGATACATTTTAATTCACACAATCATGTAATACAATGTATCATACAATGAAATCAGACAATTCAATAAAATCTCCTGCATAATTCAAATCATAAAATGTCACACTGCTTTCCTCATGAAACCCTTAGCTTCAGGTTTAATTACTGCTTATCTTTCAGATGGTATCCAGCTAGATCTTCTAACCTGTCCCCAAGCCATTTCGGCTGTTTTATTGGAAGCACATTCAGATGGTACATTAGGTCCAAATTTCAATGTAGATATGTATGTGGTTAGTTATGTTAAAATTTCTTCTGTAATTGTACTCCCATTATACTAAATACAAAAGGGTAGCACAGTATGAGCAGGAAGTTCAAGTGTTTCTTTTGATGAGCTTTTCTCAAGTCCTTGAGAGACTTTTTGGTAAAAAGGTGAAGCACTCCCAAATGTTTGGTATCACAATCACTTGAATTAGTGTAATAAGGGCTGAATGACCTAACTTCGGACCTCTACTACCCATCCTAACTGAGAGCTCAATCTTTGGTCAGCTGGTGTGTGTTGCAGAAAGGAGAAGGAAACAAAGTGAAAAGTTTACTTTCCCATATTTCTTTCAAATTTCAGGAAGGTTTAAAAGAGTATATAAATGCCAACATCTCCAAATCCTTTCTTTCTAGCCAACTGCCACTATATTAGAACCAAATGTATTTGCAGTATGAATAAATACATAAATGTATGTGTGCATATATATTTATGTATACATTAGGAAATATAATTGAAACTACTCTACCTGCAAAAGTTTCTGGAATAATGACTGTGTCATGGTGCAATGCTGGGGCATGAAGAATCAGCCCTGAGCCAAAGCTGACATATAAGATGAACTCTCCAACCTAATATTATATTTAGCCCAGTATTGTATGTAGCCATATATCTGTTTATTAACCAAGACGCTATATAATCCTTAGTAATTCTTTAGGAATGTACATTTATGCTTGTGAGCACAGCATGTTATCAATAAATAGTAAGGCCTGTATGTGTTATAAATACGCCTTTTCTTTGCAGGCAAGGTCACAAAAAAACAGTAGGCCTCACATAGTCACAGCTGGTTCATATTTGAGATATCAATGTAACCATAAGTTCTGTATTTAGAGACCAGTCAAGGCCAGGGGGCATTTGATAGAAGTTAGTGATGTCAGCTGCTTTCCTTAACACTATATAAGCTCTACCCTCTCACAGAGAAGATGGACACCTCATCTGTGAGTGGATGCACTGTGTAGGATTTCCCAGTTACCAGGAAAAGGTTCTCCAGACCTTCACTGTGACCAGAGGCATCTCCAGCTGAAGGGCAGTCTGGATTATGCTGGTAATGTATTACCTAGGTAACGTAACTGGTGATGTATCTCTCTCTTAATCACTATAAGACTTTCTCTGTAGTAGTGATTAGATGCATTGCTAAGTGTGTCCCTTCATAAGCCACTGCTTCTTTTGCAATTCTTTACTATTTTACACTGTAGTAAACTTATATACTTATTCCTTAAAGTTAGTATCTGCATTCCTTAAATCCATCCTCGTTACTGAGAGTGGGGAAGAGGGGGAAAAATGGATTGGCAGCACACACGGTCTGCTGTTTGAGACATAAATTACCAATCAAGCAACAGTTGATAAGGAATTTTCTTTCTGAGGTTCTTGTAAAAGGTCATCAAGATATTGCCTTTGAGATGGCTCTCAGGCTCATTCTTTTTACTTTATATATTCAGTGATAGAATTCTGTCTGCTGTGTTAAACACACTGTATCAGCACAGTGGCCAATGGGACTCAGAAAAGAAAGGGGTTTTTATTTGTTAGGGTTTACAGCAAAAAGGCTCAAAATTTCCAGTATATACATCTGGATTCCATCATCAAAAATTGAATGTTTCATCATATTTAACACTTCAGAAGCGTATAAGAAGACATGATGTAAACTACATATGCAAAAATCGACCAACCATACTCCAGAAAGGATGTCTGATCTAATAATAGGTGTTATTTAATGTGAGAACTCAAAAGCCTAACCACAGTAGGAGTTCTGATTACCTGAAGCATAAGAGCTTTCCTGCTGTATCCGACTGGCAGTATGTCTGGTCTGGCCTGCTTGGCTTCAGCTTTTTTCTGGTGTTGTCTCTTTCATTATTGCACCTACCAATCTACTAGGTAGGGGAGAAAAAAAATCATACAAAAAAACTAAACCCAGGCAGATACAGAAGGTCTGTTCCTAGTCTTTGAAAATAAATTCAAAATTTATGCAAGAGGTGTCCATTTTTCAAACCGAGAACAGGCTGGAGCATCAGGTCGTGTAGGGTTGCTTTTTGGGTTTGTGGTGTTTTTTTGTTTTTTTTCCCAGAGTTATTCTCAGATTATATCAAATTTTCTTTTAAAGATGAAACAGTGAAATAGTGTCATCAACAGATACTGCAGCATCTAAAATGAGATAAAATGGAAGTCTACCTGTATCATTGTTTGAAGTTATTTAGGGCTTTCTTTTTAGCTCAAATGTTGTTGGAATAGTTTGTGTTAATTTATGTCATTTTGAGACAACTCATTAAATGGAATCATTGTTCCAGTCATGTTTCTTTGAAGAAGAAAGAAAACATACGAAAAGGTTTTATTCTACAAGTGCTCAGAGCAAGTGGTTTTAGTCTTTCAGGGTTTGGTGAAAATTTATTGATTTATTAATTTATTTATTTATTTATTTATTTAAGCAGTGGCAATAGATAAGGAATTTTTCATGCAATCTCTAATTTTCTCACTATTATTTCTCTATTATTTTCTCTCCAGTTACTGAACTGTCCAATCATAGTTTTCTCTCTCTCTCTGTCCAATTTCTGTGACAAAATGCTGTAATATACTTCTTTTCCTTGAACTCTTTCTCTGCTCTTTGAATTGTTTAAATTGCTGGATAACATTTCTTGGCAGCAGTCACTAATGACAGTTAAAATTTTATAACATTTACTTGTAATTACAAATTGTGCCATGAAGGTAGCAATTGAGAAAAGTGGTTTTAAATACATCCTGTAAACTGCATAGTGTTTATATGACTCCAGAATTAAAAAATGGGAATTCTTGTTTCTTATAATCTCAATCTATTAGAAAATTTGGATTTTTTCAAATTCATTTTTACATTGCTGTTTAGAGGCTTGAGAGCAGTATTTCTAAAACTTTTTTTATTAATTTTGATAGCTGAATTTGTCTCCTTTTTTAACATTACAACAAGAGTTGTGGTCAACAGCTAATGTTTGATTAATTATTTTCGGTTATTTGTTTTTCCTCCAGAAGCAATTAACAGTTTGACCATAGCAGTGGTATTAGGCACTAATAAATGGCACAAACCATTTTAAAATAAAAATCTTATGAAAGTGTGTAAAAATATTATGACAATTACTTTTGTGTGGCAATACAGTGAGTAATAAGAATAAATTTTCAGTCACATTAATTGATTTTTATGTGCTCTTTTTTCTTTTTATAAAGATGGCCAAGATACACTGATACTGTAAAAACTGTGTGATTTCTGAAATCTCAACTGGAGGGGCTGGGAGATGAGGCTTTGAATTTTTTTCCTACACCATTGCAGTTTTCAGTCTTTCCTTAAACTGACTGTAAGACCTAATGATATCCAAATTTTGGAGCTACAATAAAATCTGTAAAATTTACACCAGAACTCTTTATTACCCAAGAAACATTTGCTCAAGGAGATTGTGCTGGATTTTATTATCAAATTTTAGCTAGCTCTACATCTTAAATAATAATAATAATAAAAGTAGTTAATCTTCTTAAATATGTGAAACTTATAGGAAATAAGGAAATTTAATATTGTAATTTAGTTTCATACTGTAACTTTTACTCTTGATTTGATAACATAAAAATACATTGAATACTTCTGATTTCATTCAGGGTGATAAATCATCTGTGCTTGTCGAAAAATGTAGGTATATGAGGGGGAATATTTCTGGAACATCAGCTGTACCTTCTTCTGTGATTGAAAAGGCTGGACTGTGTTTCCAAAGCCTGCTGACCTGCTTTCAGAGTTTTGAAAGATCCTCAAAGAAGTTATTCAAACAAGTTATGTTTCAGTACCGTTATTATGAGAAATATCTCCAATTAAAATTTCGGAGATGGCCAAATAAAGTGAAACACAGAACTTTATTAACAGCGCGCTGGGTGCACCGAACTCGTGACCCAGTTTGAGCACACCCAAATGGGAGGGACGAGCCCTTTTAAGACCTTTTGATTTGCACAACCACTCCCTCGCTCCTCCCATGCCAGGCCTCGCTCTTTTCTTCTTTAAAACGCGATCTTTGCTTTCTGGTGCAGTCCATTGGTTGTCTTCATTCACCTATCAGGTTGTTTCCCTGCCCCTGGCCGCATGGTTCCCTGGCAGTGAGCCCAGACTGATCTCACCACCTTACATTCTTCCCGGCTGGCCTTCGCACTGTAACAGTAAGCATACAGAACAGTAAATAACAGTAAGTAGCAGTAAGCAGGCAGAACTGTAAGTAGCAGTAGGCAACAATGAGCAGCAATAGGTAACCCCAAGCAGAACTGTATGTAGCAGCAGGTAGGTAGCAGCAATAAGCAACTTCAAGCAACAGCAATAAGCAACTTCAAGCAGAATCACAGACAGTCCACCAGTCCCCAACCACAAAATGGTTCCCCAGTCCTTCAAGCAAAATGACCTCCAGATATCTTGGCATGAGGCAAACATGGAAATCCCTGCTTGTAATAAAACTGCCTTATTTATTTCTTACGGTTATCAAAAATGGAAAAAATCAATCTCAAGTCATTAAATTTGCATATTTAGATTACAGATTAAGTTCTATATTACATCACACCTCATGCTAATTTGCTATGCAGTGCAGCAGTGTTTTCTCAGACCATTCTATTTCCCTGCTTGCCTTAGCAATGGGTGAAATACATCTGGCTGTATCACATTTTGCCTACAAATATCTTGCTGAAACTTAGCATTACTACATTGCCATAGACAAGATGAGATGAAGTGCAAAAAGGTCCTAGGTACTGCGATAAGCAGGAAGCCAGAAAACCAGCTCCTCCCTCTAAGAACTTGGAATTCATCAAAAGCTTTAAACAAGTATAAGCTAATATTTCTTTGTCGTTCATCCATCATGGACAAGTCTTTCATTTGCAATACACTCATAAAATATTTTTCTTGTCTCCTATTGTTGTCCTAAATAATGACAAACCGCTGTCATGTACAAGGTCATGATCTTTACATGCCAATAATGTAATAGCCATACTTCATTTTTATCTCAGTATTCTCAGGCATGCCAACCTTAGAAACAGCAACAGAACAAGTTATTATGTTTCCCAGTGGCTTTTCATTTTAAGCCTTAAATGGAAGACAATTTTCACTTCTGATAATCTAATGCACATGAATTACTTAAGTGTTAGAGAAAGCTTGCAGTGCAGGCAGGGTAACATGAAATCACTAATTTTTCCATTCATTCTTTGAGCTCCATCCTGCCACGGAACAAAAACATAAACAAAACAACAAAAACAAAACAAAACAAAAACCAAACAAAAAACAAACAAACAAAAAAACCCAAACAAAAACTACAAACAAACCCCAAAACCAGAAAAGAAAGAAAGAAAAAGAGAAAGAGATTACAATTACTTTTTTCTTGAGTCATTTAGATTCGGCATACATTCTCCCTAAAGTGAAATTGAGAGGCTGGGGAGTCTTCAGACAGTTAAAAGAAATCCTTTTGGAACTAATCCATGACTGTTTTGAAGTCAGTCATATTTCTTCTAGTTGACTTCACTGATACTAGATCAAACAGCAGTAAGTGGTGGTTTGTCTGTTTTCTTACTAGAAATTGAATTTGCAAGTGAACATTTTGCCTCATTGAATTTCATCCATTTACTTTTTTAACTTTAGTCAGTCTAGAATCTCACCTTGATATTATATCAAATCCTACCAGCTTCCTATGACCTGAAGTCAATGTGACTAAGTTAGGAGCAAAGATATTCAGGATTGTGTATGTTTAAATACTGCTACGTTTCTAAATGCAATCCTATGTTTCAGAAAAAAGTTTGTGGGCAATCTCAGGACAGCAGGTAGGCAGACACATAAATGAAGCACAGTTGGTTGACTACAGATCTTAGTCAAGAGTAAAATGTTTGATAAGGTGACCTTTTAAATTAACCTGCTTTAAAGGTGCAATCTTTCTAAATAGACAGACACAAAGAAGCCTATTAGCAATAGGTAGGTTGAAAATAAAAGCCATCAATCAGGTTTGATGATTACTAGATAAAAAAAGGTCAACTTTCAAATAGCCCATTTAACCACTGAAGCCTTCTGCTTTAGCAGGAACAATTGCTTAATCAACACCACTCAGCTCCAAGAGTTAAATTCTGTGCTACCAGAAATTGGTTATCTTGCTTGTTCAACAGAAGTTCATATCAAAGGAGGAGATTACAGATAATTTTCTGGTGTTCCTTTAACATATTTTAAAAAACTGTTCTAAAAAATTATTTCTTTAGTTTATATTTACATGCTAAAAGAGCAATTCAGTGCAGCCAAAATGATTGCACAGCAATATCTGGGGCTGGAATGAAAATAGACATTGCTAATTAACTAGCCAACCAATGACTCTCTTTAAACATATGCCATTCACTTCAACAATCCTTTAAAATATCTCTCAAGTAAGAACAAAATGCTGAGAATTGTTGCACAAGTGAAAAAAAGTCACAATGAAGAGGTGACTATACTGTGTATGCTGTGGGGGTTTTTTTCACCATTACCTCTATATGTGACAAGGTTCCATCTGCTGCGCATAAGGACTATTCATTTAATTTTTGTATACACAATCTCCTTTACTCGTTTGGTTAAAATGTAACACTGCATAAAACATCCTAGAGATCCAATACCAAGATCTAAATAGAGGCAACAAGAAATAGTTTCTTAATATCTCTTATGTATTTATATAAGTCTGAAGGATACAAGATAATCTAATGCTGAAAGATTTGGTAATATATTAATTTATCAGATGAAATTAAATTTAAATGTATAATTTTTTTTGTGTAAGAAGGTCTCTTCTGATTTCCTTTTAAACTGAAGCACAAAGAAGGATGGTAAGGTACGAAGTTGTCTACAGATGATTAGCAGAGGAAAAGCCTTGCCTTCCATTTCATTGGGTCTTTGAAAATCTTTAGTTTACAGAGCTTTTCAAGCACTTGATTTTCATAGAAAGTATTTAATTGTATACAGAGGTAGAATTTTGAAATAGGAATTAATTTCATTTTACAATAAGCACAAAATATATTGCTTACATTTATATAAGGTGGACTGAGTTCAGTGCACATACAGGCTAGTACCTCTGCCAGCTTCCACCAGAAAGAGGAGAAGAGATTCAAGCTAGTCACTCTGCTGTAGGAATGACAGTTCTGCTTTTCATATTAATATCAGTTTCTAAATCTCTGAGACAGAAGTTGACAGTTTTAAGCCAATAAAGAAAAAAAAAGGAAAAAAACAAGAAGAAGAAAAGACAATTTGTCAGTCTTTACATGATACATTGCTTTTTACTTATTTCTGGCCTCTAAACATGAAAGATCTTGTTGGTATCCCCAATTAAATGTAGCAGATCAAAGAAGCACAGATATATAACCTGCTGTTTGTCTAACAGTATTTCAAAAGAGAGATTGACGGTAAATTATAGAAAAATGTGCCATAAGTTGCTAGAAAGTAGCTTTTTTTTTGCTTTTGTTTTTTAAGAGAAACAAGAATGAAATTGCCGGTGATCTTTGCTTACTGTTTTCTGTTATCAGACAATTACATAGGTATCAAATGGAGCATTAAATGACATGAGGCAGAAACACCAGGAATGCAAAGATCAAAAAGTATTTATATCAGAAATATCAAATTACTCTTTGTCTTCACTGGCATCCACAACAATATACTAGGTATTCTATGTGGTCTATATGACATTCCTGAAAACTTTTACTTAGAAGAATGAAAAACTTTAATTTTCAGATAATATTTTCAATCAATAAAAGAAAAAATAATCAGTATGAAATAATTGGAATTTCCTTTCTTTTTCTTCTATATTTTCTCTTTAAACTCATCCTGTCCAATCATTCTAGTGCAAAAGGCTGAGAAAAGAGATGAAGAAAGAAAAATTAGGAAATAAGGTGAACTGTAGATATGAAGATTTCTCTTTTTAACAGTACTGTCTCCCTAATAAAAGTTGGAATAATATGTTTTTGCTATAAGTGTGAGTTTTTGCTAAGACTTCCCATTGCAAGATTGCTGAATATTTTTCAACCTTTTTCTTCTGCCTTTGACTGTCCACATAAAAACAGGTTATTTGTAAAGTTAATAATTTTATTGATTTATTCCTTGTCTGATTCTTTTACAGCATACAGTCAAAAATGGTAGAATTTAAGTCTTAATGCCATTCTCATCTCCTGGTGAAGGGGAGATACCTATGTGACTGATATCAAAGCATTGTGATGTGGCGTATTAATATAATACATAAATAAATTACACAGACCCGGCTAACTGGTTGGGGGTTCAGAGCCCAACCCTCTTTATTCAAATGAGACAACACCTTTTATATGCACCTCAAAGTAACATGAGACTCCCTTGATAAATTACCAAGGGCATCTCACTGCCCATGTGTGGGAGTACTTCGGGACTTCATTTCCCAGGATGCCTCCTTGTCATGGTTTGAAATTGCCCCCCTGGGAGCCGGGGGGGCCCAGAGGTGATTGGATTCCAGGGCAGTCTCCCCTAGAGCTTCAATCACTGCTCGTTTTGTTCGCTCCTGTGAGAAATCATACATCTAGAACCAGCGGAAGTTGTTGGCAGTCTGTCTGGCTGCTGCTGTGTCTGCTGCTGGGTGGGTGGGTGCGAGAAGCCCCAGGGGTGGCAGGGCCCCGTTTTTTCCCCTCCTGGGAGGGGGGCCCTGTGGCCCTCAGCTCTGGTCAAGCCAGGGTTGGAGGCAGCATTGGAATGAGTGTGTGTTGTGAGGGAAGGGACTCACAGCACCTAAAGGTAAGCGGGAGATAGAGGCAGGCCTTGCAGCCAAGGCCTCTTCCCCCCCTTTGCAGCTAGACTGCGGAGGGGTCTTCTTCTTCTCCCTCTCACTGTGAAGTGGAGGGGAGGCTCGGCATTGGAGCCAAGCCAAAGTGGACGGGCGGAATGCAGGCCAGTGCCAGGGAGATAACCCCAGGCAAAATTGGAGACAGACCAGAGAAAGGCCTGGAGGATGTCCTTGCAGTTGATTTAAATGGAGGACAGCCGAAAACTTGGAAGAGGACTGAAGATTCCAAGATGCGTACGTGTGATAAGCTGACTGAACTACAGCAGCTATGGAACCGAGGTATGAGAGAGAGAGAGAGAGAGAATCACACAGCAGAGACTGACATGGAACCAAGGGAGGAGCATGGACTCAAATTATTTTCTTGGACTTCGTAAGGAAGAAGAGACTTCAGCAAACAGCTGGAGGTTGGTGGGGGGAGGGAGTCAGATTTCCCTGAACACTCTCGTGAGAGAAAGACTGGTTACCTATCAACCTGAAGGGCTTTTCCTGGACTGAATTGAGGGAGAAGCTTAAAGAGACTGATAGAAGTGTGTAATATTATATATATATATAGTTACTTTTAGCTTGTACAGTATATTTATTTGTGTAAAATAAAATGTATATACTTCCCCTTTTCCCCTATAGAAGCCTCTTGCCTGAAAGTTTCTCTTTGGTGTTGAGATAAAATTGTGGGAAGGGGTCGGGGAAGCCTAGAAATTGGATTTTGGATTTTTGTGGTGGTTCAAACCACCACACTCATCCAGCATCCTTCCTGTAACCAGTCTCCTACATCTCCCCTCTTCTTTATTATTATGGGGAAGTACAGAATATTGCATATAACAGTACATTTTAAACTTTGTAAACCCCCTTTAACAATCACCACTGCGCCACAGTGACTCAACTCACTGCCCACCTTGGTCTCTCAACAAACTTACTTATTTGAACCTTTATCTGTAATCCTTGAAACTTGTTGACATAAATTTGAACTTTTATTTCCTAAGGGTTTGTGTGTACTTGGGATAAACAACAACTTCATTAACCTGAGGGCTTTTGCATAACCGGGCAGAACATTGACTCCCACTTCCCCAAGGGCTTCCATGTAATTAGTAACTTTATCTATCTGAGGGATTTTGTGCAACCACAAGAAGTTCAACTCCATTTCAAGGAAAGGGTCCTTGGAGAACAAGTGTTATGATACAAGTATAATTTGTTTAAAGCATGAAATATATACACACATACATGTTCACACAGCTTCTCTCATTCATACAGAAGTTGCCACTTCAGTCATTCTCGCTTCACACATGCATACTTAGAATTTTTATTATGTCTCTATCTAAATCACGTAGTTTGGGTTTTTGTAGTGGTTATTAGTTGTATGCTTCTCAGTTTGTCACTTCTGGTAGTCATGTCTGACAGCTGTACCTGTTTTGAAAATTTGAAAAGGAATTAATATGAGGAATATAAGGCTTAACAAACCTAAATCATGTCTTACCTGTTTATGCACATGCATTTTCTCTTTCCCCCTTTTGTTTTTTTTTAGAAAAACAAAGGCTAATAAACTCAAAGACTCACCGTTACCATTGCAATATCACAATATATAAAACGAGTTGTCATTACAACATGCCAACACAGCTTGAAACTTAGCATCTTTTGTAAGTAATCAGTTTAAGCTGTCCTCGGTTTGGGATATAGTTAATTTTCAGTTCTTGTCCATCCATTTCTGTTAGCTGCTTTTTGCTCGGTATATGACATCTGACATTTTTTTCGGAGAGTGTTCCAAGTTTTTAAAACAAACCTGTCCAAATGCTACCAAAATTTTCCTTGTTACAAAGCAGTTTCTAGTCATCCCTGATACAGGGTCGTGCCTCATGCACAGGCGCCATTTGTGGCATATTAATATAATACATAAATAAATTACACGGACCCAGCTAACTGGTTGGGGGTTCAGAGCCCAACCCTCTTTATTCAAATGAGACAACACCTTTTATATGCACCTCAAAGTAACATGTGACTCCCTTGACAATCACCAAGGGCATCTCACTGCCCATGTGTGGGAATACTTTGGGACTTCATTTCCCAGGATGCTTCATCCAGCATCCTTCCTGTAACCCGACTCCTACATTGTGACATGCATTTTACTGGCCTAGAACTCAATTTCTGCTTTTTGGTGGAAGTCTGGATACTAACCTTTTGGTCTTCAGTTTTATCTTTGTAGCTTTAGTGCTGCAATTCTACTTCTCTTAGACTGTTGCTAAAATAAATGCAGTACATACCACTAATGCCAGATTTAGCTATAACTTCACCTATGGGAAGAACATATTATTCAGACTTTGTGTTCTTTACACTCATCAGTGGATGATGTGTGAGTTTCAAAGGCTCTTTGATGCCAGAGCTACTCCACTATCCCCCTTGAGCAAGCTGCTTTGAGATTTCCAGATGAAAAGTGTTATAAAAGTTCTAAATGGTATTGCTGTTATTATTTATTATATATTAAGCTAGAGTAAACTGTGCATTACTTTTTTATGTTTATGCTTGGAAAGGGTAATGTATAGATAACTCATATTTGAAAATGTATATGTTTGGAACATTTGCTCTGTGCCCTACTCTCTGTTTCCATTATCGAAACCAAAAGAGAATTTTACATGGGCAGAAACAGAGCAAAGATGGCAAATTCATTTCACTCTTGTATATGCTGAATCAGGGGTGTTTCTCAGTTCACTTTCTAGTTTTCATGCTTATCCAGCTGTAATTGTCTATTTGGGGTTTTTTTCAGTACCTTTGGGCCAGTCATTAATGATGCACATCAGTGGGTTGTGAGAACCTTAATAGTTTCATAAACTTTATTACAATGAGCTGTGTCTATAAACATCTCAAAATCTAAAATTACAAATAATTGCTTCTCATTAGCAATGACCTATAAACTGTTTATTGATTCACCAATACTAAATCTGTATAAATAATGCGTGCAGGACCAGGGGAAATAGCCTACACATTATTAAACATACCTCAAATTGTGAAAGCAAAATGCAGTGACATTTGCTGCAAAAAACCCACAAAAATCAAATGTGAAGAGCTATAATGAAATTTCTTGCTTTTAAGCAAAATTCCCAAGGAATTAACTGAGTGGTTTAGCTTAAAAATTGAATGTACAATGAAATCCAGAGATATACAGCAATAGATTTCTGGCAGAGATGCTATTTGATGATTTCAACTTTTTTGAGTTTGTTTGTCACGGCCACTTTTGCCTCTAGTTTTAAATTCAATAACAAATCCTTCAAAAATAATTGTAGAATATGTTAATGCCTTGTAAAAAGTGAGTCTTCACCTTCAATGTGTTGTCTGGCCACAAAAATTGTATTAACTGGTATATTAATTGCTGCAGCATTAACAGCCTGCTAGATAATTGCAATTATGTAGAATTCAAAGGTTGAAATCTTCTAAAATGAATGTGATCTTGGGTTCCACAAACTGGCTGTAGTCACTGCCAAGCATGACACACATTATATATGTGTGTGATACTCAAAGAAAGTTCAACATTTTTAAGAAATAGTGTGTTGTAAGGTGTATTTCATGAGAGAATCCAAAGCACTATCCACATACAGAAAGCTGGCATAAACATTCAGACATGTACTATATGAAAATGGATCAAAAAGTAATAAACAGTAAGAGCCATATCTGTAAGCAAAATTCCTTGAGTTAGTCTCTGTGCTGCTTTTGTCTGGGAGAGAAAATTTTCTCCCTAGTAGCTGGTATGGGGCTGTGTTTGGATTTGTGTTGAAAACAGTGCAGATAACACAGGGATATTTTTGTTATTGCTGAGCAGTTCTTGCGCAGAGTCAAAGTCTTTTCTGCCCCTTTCACTGCCCTGCTCTCGAGGAAGTTGGAGGTACAAGGGAAGTTGGGAAGAGACACAGCTGAGAAAAGTGACTCCAACTGACCAAAGGGATATTCCAGACCATATGGCATCACACTCAGCATGCAAAATGGTAAAGAAGGAAGGGAGGGATGTTCAGAGTGGTGGCATTTCTCTTTCCAAGTAACTGTTACATGTGATGGAACCCTGCTTTCCTGGGGATGGCTGAACACTTTCCTGCCCAAGGGAAGCAGTGAATGAATTGCTTGTGTGCATGGCTTTTGCTTTCCCAGTTAAACCATCTTTTTTTCTCAGCTCGTGAGTTTTCTCACTTTTACCCTTGTGATTCTCTCCCCCATCCCACCAGGAGAGTGTGAGTGGGGGCTGAATGAAGCTTAGTTGCCAGTTGGAGTTATATCACAACAGTCTCCTAAACTGAAAAGGCAGCATCTAAGATAAATGATTTTCCAAACTTAGAGGCTTCCCAGAAGGCAAAAGGAATAGGCTTTTTTACTTCACAGGTTTCAGCTTTGCTTTCTTTGATGACTAAAAAATAATATTATAGGATTGTTGCTGATTGCAGGCAGAATTGCTCAAGTGCAATTTTTAAATGCCTTATATAATAAGACTATGAAATTATTCCACACATGGATTGTTTAAAACAGCTGCAGTAAGTGCCTGAAATTATTTCATCTAGTACAATGCTGCTTTAACTACTTTTTTAAATTTAGAAAAATATATGCAATTAAAGTGCAATTACAGAAAAATTAAAGTGCCAGTGCAATTAAAATACATAAAATGTATAAATATGTCCACAATTCTTTCTGATTTATTTGAATGTTTCTATACTCTGAATTGTTTTCTCTAGATAATTTTTTCACATATATTTTAGGAAGTTTAGCTGGCAGAAAACATTTCCCATACATCAGAATCATTTAATATCTTTCCCAAAATAGTTAAATTAACACTTATTTTAAAATGAAATTAAACATACCATCAAGAAAAACTGTAATAATAGACAAAAATTTAGAAGTAGCAACGCTGATAGCTAATGTTCAATTAAATAAAGAACAAATTCACTCAGCATTACTTTCAGTAGAATGACACTCATAATTCTGTCTCCAGAATTATGAAACAGGTTTGAACTGTTTACTAAAGAAAGAGGGCTGAAAAATGTATAAATGGATAAATTAGTATAGTGCAGAGAAAAATTAAAACAGATGTGTCCACCTTCTCTCACAGTGCTAGACACTCAGGAAAATTGAAATGTAACAACTTTATGACTGATGAAAGGAAGTACATTCTCACAAAAGCGGCTTTGGGAACTACTTGCCTGAAGGTACCATCAAGGCCAAGAGCTTATCAGGATTGAAAACAGGATTTAATGTTTACATGGATAAGAATATACAAATGTGTAATAGGAGGATTAAGTGTTTGACCCTGCACCAATTGGATTGAATGGGTTTCCTATGACTTCAATGGTGTGAGATCCAGACTAGAAAGGAGAGAATTTTGGAAAGGATAAAACCCTCTTGCTTCAGACTATGAGAAAAACTTTAACAGTAAGAGACAATGAAAATATTTTTCTGATAATGAATCATATAACTTTATGATGAATGTTTCTTCTCTCTTGTATTAATTTGGGAGTGAATTAATCTTTGTATTTCTTTTTAGGGGTAAGCCTAAAAGCTCTATCAAGATCTTCATCAATAAAATGTAAGTCAGTCTCAAGTATAATGGAGCCAGCTTACTTAATATTTAAGTACAGTTAGAAATAGTAACCAGTATATGCTGATAAAAATTAAAATAGGGGGGATTTCTTATTGTATTTAGGAGAGTACATCAATTCAAATCCAACTGAAAGTAAATAATTTCTTCAAAGAACTTCAATATATCTTGCAGGTAATATATACTACATATATTTCTGCAGTGGCTATAGTAATTCTCATTTTTAATTAAATAGCAGAAATAATACTGCATATACAGATTAAACTTACATGGATGACTAGAGCATATTTTAAAGCTACCCTCAGCAGTCTCACCTACCTTTTCATTGGAGAGTCAATAATGTTGGTGTGCCAATAATTAAATATACCCAGATGGGTTTAACTCCAAAGAACTTTAAATTTGTTTTGGTTTCATTTCCACTGTGAAATGTTTCCTTAGTAATACACCTTAGTCTCTTCAAATCTAACCCATAAAAAAAGAATCATGACATTGTCTTAAATAACAATACACTGGCTATTAGTCTTTATGACGTTATGTTTTCTTGCGATGTCAAAATGTACATGAACAAACAACTGCAGAGCAGAAATTATTCCTTCTGGATTATTTTGTAAATGAATTTGGAAATAATTCTCTGACAGTTACTACTCCTAGATATCAGAATTATGACACTAAGAATTGAATGAGAAAATATGCATTTTTGTATGGAGAGTTGCAGCCCCCCTCTGGACTTGCTTCAACATGTCCTTCTTATGTTGGGGACACCAGAACTGGACACTACTTCAAGTGGGATCTCACAAGAACAGAGCAGAGGAAGAAAATCACCTCCTCCAACCTTCTGGCCATATTCCTTTCGATGCAGCCCAGGATTTGGTTTGGCTTTCTGGGCTGTGAGCACACTCTGCTGGCTCAGGTTGATTTTTTTGTCAACCACCACTCCCAAGTCTTTCTCTACAGGGCTGCTCTCAGTCACTTCTCTGCCCAACCTGTAGGTGTGTCTGGGAATGCCCCAACCCATGCGTAGGACCTTGCACTTTGCTTTTTTGAACTTCATGAGGTTTCCATTGGCACACCTCTCAAGCCTGTCAAGGTCCCTCTGGAGGGCAGCCCTTCTCTCCAGCTTGTCAACTGCACCACACAGCTTGGTGGTGTTGGCAAATTTGCTGAAGGTGCACTCAATCCCACTGTCCACGTCACTGACAAAGATGTTGAACAGTATCAGCTCCAGTACCAACCCCTGAGGGACACTATATGAGAACTAGTAAAGAATGGATTACATTATCAGGTTCACTGTAGGACAGTGAACTAAGAACATACAGAGAAAAAAAACCACCAAAAGCACAAAACCCATCAACAAACTAAAACCCTTAAAAAAAAAAAAAAAAAGAAAAAGAAAAAAAAAAGAGAAAATGATCAAGTGTATTTTTTCGTCTCTATCAATTTAGCTTGCGAAGCATGGAAAGAATCACAGCTATAAATGAACAGAATAGGAGTCTTTGAAGACTTGCGCATTCACAATGAAAATTACACAAAAGACCACTAATTATTGCTTTGCAAAACAGAAAATATGAGGTCAAAATATGCTGTAGTTTTCATATGATTACTGCTACAGATAATAGAGGCAGCAAGAAGAGAAATATTTCATGAAAGTTGCATGCTAATTCTCTATTTCAGTTTAAACTCTACACACATTTTCCACAAGATTTACTTTGTAGAATTTTTTTTTCACATGAATACTATGCTTATATATAAATATCCTTATACTAAGTGTAATGGTTTTGAGTTTAGGCCTTCCTTCCTGGTCGCCAGGAAGGAAGGAAAGAAGTATTCCATCCTATTCCTTTACGTAATCCAAAAATACAAATAGATGGAGAGAGAAGCCTCTTCCCCTCTTCTCTTCCAGCGTTTGGAGACAGCAGATTCCCCAAAGCTGTTCTCACTTCTGTGGGGGAGCTGGGGCCTGCCTGGGCCTACAGGGCCTCTTGTTCCTGCTGATCCAGAATCTGGTAGCGTGGCAGCAGCGTTTGGGTGATTGTGCTATCCCAAGGAAAGTAGTAGGATATTCTTTTGCTAACTCTTTAGTTTGCTAGATCCTAAGGTTTGTTTGTTTGTTTTTTTTTATTGTGTATATCTGTTTTGAGTTTTTGGTTTTTTTCCCTTCCTCTTCCTTTCCCTTTCCCTATTGGGATTGTATATAGTATTTCAACTGTATATAACCGTAATATATGTAAATACATTTATTTTAATATAGTTCGGCTAGTCTGGATTTTTCACAGGTTTTTTTCTTTACTCTTTGCTGGAGGTTTTTGTGCTGGGTCTGGGGACTTGGTGGGGAGCCAAATAAAACTTAGACACTGAGGAATCGTATTTATGTCAGGGAGATCAACAGTATAGTTCAATATTGTGGAGTATTGTCAACCATTATGTTTCATTTTGTCCAGGAGACAGACCACATGAGTTTGGTTGCTCTGAAGAAGGGAAAGGGCAATATTTTAACTGATATTTTCCAAGTCCTTGCTTATAGTAATATCAAGTCATCAAATCTGCTTTATAAATCTTTATTTTTAGTAGTATCTTAGTTTTTATCAAGTGGAATATGAGATGCAGGCATACTGCTTAACCTTATGCAACATTTCTAACCCTTGAACCTCCTAGAATTTATTCATGGGTTTGACTCATCTATGTCTTTTTTTTTCCATATCCTTTCCTATATGGTTCCCAGCCCTGCAGAAGAAACAGACTTCTGATAGTGCCCACTTTCTAGGCAGCCCCTGAAGTCTGTGTAATTGAAAGCAGGTGAGACTTTAGGGTGTCCTGGATTATACAGAAGGGCATTTACAAGCCTCACATATCGCAATGTTAGAGAAAGCAAAAATATAACATGTCTGTGAGGCATGCAGCAGCAGCAAGGGTAAGCTCCTTGGCTGAGCACTAGATCAAAGTGTACAGGGGAGTTCACAGAGCCAGGGAAAACTAAGGAAGAGCAGACATCCCTGCTGGGAACCAGAAGCCCTCTTGAGGGAGTCGGACTGTACGTGGGTCTTACCAGGAGCAACTGAAGGAGCCTGAAATGGCCCTGGGGAGTACTGGCAACCAGGAGAGCTGTGAACAGGTTGGGCAAATGGGATGGAGAGGCAAAACCAGGTTGTGCAGAAGGGCCCTTGAGAATGTCCGTGCACCCAGCCTGTAGGCTCACAGCCCAGGGAAGTGCTCTAGGTCGCTGCCATAATGGTGGGTGCTCTTCTCAGAGTTAAAACCAATCTTTCTACAGAGAAGGCCCCTGAGACATCAGACACTTCCACCCAGACAGAACTGGTAAGAAAGGAAACTCAGTACAGACAGTAGGTTTGCAGTGAGTGCCCAGATCCTTCTCCTGGAGAAAAGGTAAGCACCTATATAAAGTGTGCATAGATTGATGATCTGTTACATCAGGTGGCCAAGCTGCAGGAAACAGTTCTCAGTCTCCGTGGTATTAGAGAGGCTGAAATGGAGATAGATAGGTGGTTTCAGAAAGATGTTCCTGCAG
Organism: Corapipo altera; assembly: GCF_003945725.1. Classification (NCBI taxonomy): domain Eukaryota; kingdom Metazoa; phylum Chordata; class Aves; order Passeriformes; family Pipridae; genus Corapipo; species Corapipo altera. The sequence continues at coordinate 4,278,204 of NW_020884924.1, forward strand.
ACATCAGAGAAAATGAGGCACCTTAGTCCTTGGTAACCCATCAAAACAGGACTTCGCTTCAGTCTCCACCCTCTAGCATCATAGCTGAAAAGCTTTAACAACTATAGCCACCCACGAGCAAGATCTGCAAGGAGAAATTGTATCAGTAGTATACGGCAGATATCACAAAAAAAAAGACAAGTGTTCATTGTGGGTGACTTTCTGTTAAAGGTCACTGAGTGCCCATCTGCCTGCCTGACAAGTGGTATGCAGCTTTACGGGAGCTAAGGTCCGTGGTGTTGCTGAGTACCACACCTTGTCCAGAGCACAGACTACTACCCACTGCTACTCTTTCATCTGGGCACAAATAACATTGCAAATCAGAACCTGGGCAGAATTAGGGAAGACTACAAAGACTTGGGGTGCAAGTGAAAAATACTGATGCACAAGTTAACTTTTCTTCCATTTTATCAGTCAGAAGAAAGGGTGCAGAAATAGATGTATAATGCAAATGCAACTTCTGGATTCACGGCTGGTGCTGTCATGAGGGCTTTTATGACAATGGGACATTCTTCAATAACTACAGCCTGCTAGGGAAGGATAGGATTCACCTGTCTAAAAGAAGCAAAGGGATCTTTAGCAGCAGACCAGAAAACTTTATGAGGCGGACCTTAAACTGAAGAAGTCAGAGGGTGGGGTCCAAAGTGTCAATGCCCATGCCACCACATCCAACTGGGGAGCAAGCCAGGCCAACTAGAGCACTGACAAAGCAATACTTTGCTTTAGTTTTTACTGTTAAGGGCAGCCCTCAGGAATCCCAGACCCTGAAGGCAAAAAAGTCTGGAGAAAGGAAGACTTTCCCTTTATCGAGAAGTATTGGTTTAGAGATCATTTCAGTAAAGTTGACACCCACAAATCCATGGGCCCATATGAGATGCACACACAAGTATTGAGGAAGCTGCAGATATTACTACTAAGCCACTCCCCGTCATCTTAGGGAACTACAGACCAAGCAGTCTGATCTCCCACCCAGAAACATGATGGAACAGCTCATGTTGGATGTCATCTCTAAGCACGTGGAAGACAAGAAAGTAATCAGGAATAGTCAACATGGATTCTCTAAAGGAAAATCATGCTTTACCAATCTGGTTGCCTTCTATGATGAAATGACTGGCTGAGTTGATGAGGGGAGAAAAATGAGTGCGGTCTATCTGGACTTCAACAAGGCTTTTGACGTTGTCTCCCGTAACATTTCCAAGGATAACCTGAGTGTGGGCTGGATGAGTGAATGGTGAGATGGATTGAGAACTGGCTGAACAGCAGAACTCAGAGGGCTGTGATCAGTGGCACAGGGTCTAGTTGGAGACCTATAGCTAAAGTTGCTCCCCAGAAAAAAATATTGGGTTCAATCTTGTTTAACTTATTCATCAATGACCTGGATGAAAGGACAGAGTACATCCTCATCAAATCTGCTAATGATAAAAACTGGAAGGAGTGTCTGATACGCCAGCAGGCTGTGTTACCATTCTTTGAGACCTGTGCAGGCTAGAGAGTTGGGCGGAGAGGAACCTAATGAAGTACATAAAAGGAAAATGCAGAGCCCTGTACCTGGAAAGGAATAACCCCATGCACCAGGACAGGCTGGCGCTGACCCTCTGCAAAGCAGGTCTACAGAGAAGGATCTGGGGATCCTGGTGAACAACAAGCTGTCCATGAGCCAGTAGCGTGTCTTGGTGGCCAAGAAGGCCTGGGGTTCATAAGGAAGAGTATTTCCAGCAGGTCAAAGCAGGTGATCCTGCTACTCCACTCAGCTCTATTGAAGCTGCATGTGAAGTACTATGTCCCGTTCTGGGCTCCCCAGTTCCAGAAAGACAAGGAACTTCTAGAGAAGGTTCAGCAGAGGGACAAGAAGAGGATTAAGGGACTTCAGCATCTATCTTACAAGGAAAACCAAGGGAACTCAGCCTGTTTAGCTTGGAGAAGAGAAGACTGACCGAGGGCCTTATCAATGCATGCAAATATCTTAAGGGCAGGTGGCCAGAGCATGGGGCCAGACTCTTTTCAGTGGTGCCCATTAACAGGATAAGGAACAACAGGTGCAAATGGAATTACAGGAAGTTCCATTTGAATATGAGGAAGAACTTACTATGAATTAACAGAGCACAGAAACAATTTACCTAGATAGGTTGTGGTGTCTCCTTCTCTGAAGGTACTCAAAACCTGCCTGGATGCAAACCTGTGCAACATGTTTGGGGCCAACCTGCTTTAGCAGGGGGATTGGACTAGGTGATCTACAGAGGTCTCTTCTAACCCCCACCATTCTGTGATCCTGTGACTTCATTTTCTTTCACTATTTTGGTTGTGCTGAGAACAATTGAAAGTGCCCAGTCAGGTTTATGTTCACAATGTGACAGCGTAGAAGATATCACAAGACTTTACACTTGAGATTATCTAGGTCTATTATCAAACCTGACACAGTGGTTTATAGACCAGAAGCCAATATTGGTCTTCACCCAAATGCCACTGTCCGTGGCAAAAGCTTGTAAATCAATATTTACAGCAAAATGAAGGAATGGAGTAAGACCGCTGGAGTTCAAGACTTTTTACTTGTTCTTTCTATATAGAATGGAGTTTATTTCTGTTTTTAAACCAATCATTCCACTAAAAAAGCCTTTCATCTGTTTATTAGGAAGAGATAGTCTTTTTATAGTGTTGTGTTGTTTAAGGGAGAATGCCAAAGGATAGAAAACTAAAAAGCAAGTCAGAACTTTTGAAGGACTCTGTCATTTTCTCATAAATCCTACCCTGAGTGCAAGTGCAAAACAGCATCACAGGAACAGCAAAGCTTTACATTCTCCATGTAGACCAAGGATTTTGACCTGAATCATTTCCCTGAGATCAGATCCTTGTGCTCTTCCTTACTAAAAGAAGAATTTGACTGTGTGCTCTTGTGCATTTCAATTTGTCCAGTATATCAAGTCTTACATCAAGGTAGGAATCCACACTCTGCCACTGGAAAACATAAGTTCTCATTCTCATTTGTACACAAGGCTATCTCATTATTGCATTAATGAGAGTAAGAAAATGAGATTAAATTTCCATATACTCATAGATATGTATATGGATGTACCTGTACACAAATATGAATACTTTAACTGTATAAATTTGCTGTCTTTTAAATTCATCTTTTTCTGATGATACATGCAAGCTGGGGAAAAAAAAGGGGGGAAAGTTGTGATTTCTATCTAAGGTGAAGACACCTTTAAGTTTCTTTTCCCTTAAAAATATATTTGCAACTTTCAGTCAGCTTTAGTTCTGACCAAAGCATTTGACATTTTCCAGTTAAATCTGTTCTTGTTATAAATTGTTGGGCTCACATCTACACTGAAGGTAGGTGTCATGTATTGTTTATTTGCTGTCTTGTAAATGGGACATTTGAAAATAGAAAATACACAGGCTCAACAAACCAGACATGTTTTTTCCACTAAGAACTTTGTCAGTGCAAACACAGATAAAAAAACATCAGAAGTAGAATACAAATATTTCCTTGCATTTGAGTTTCTGACTCGGTTCTCAAGTTCTCTGTTCAAATAATCACTTTCCAAGTTTTCCTGAGAATCTTTTTGATAGCCCACTCTGAGACCACCTTTTAGAATTTGTTATTGCTACCATTATTTGTTTATTTTTAGGAACACAAGGTAAATTCCTGACTATTAGCAAGTTGGTTTACTGAATTCACTCTTACGTAAAATTTTACATATCTGATGTCTGTTTATTTTAGTATTGTCTGTAGGATAGCAAGCTTTTCCTCTTGCTGAAACTGAAAGCAAAGAACATATTATTAGCTAAGGGTGAATATTTTAATAGGGCTTTCAACTCTTCATATATATTCAAAACTTCAGTTCCCAAAGGCTTTATTTTTAATTTATCTTTAATTTGAAAATGTTTCATTATTTTGAATGTTAACAAGTATAGAGGGCCTCATAGAAAGAAAAATTTAATACTGTTGTCCCTATCACAAAATTAGCAATTATTTTCTATTCTCTAATTTCTGTTCTCCTTATGTATTATCTTATATTCTCTGCGTGCAATAGTTCAATGGGTAAGGCGTTTGATGCTGCTTTTAATGATGGGGCTGAAAGCCTATACCTCTTTCTTCTTAAGTGGTAGGAGATATAGGGCGTAATGCAACATGAATTACATAGCCCCTCTGATTTTACTGGACTTTGGAACACACTTTAAATGTGTTATACATTCTTGATTCACTCAGGAAATTAACCCCAAAACTCCAACACAAGATAGAACCTCATCCTCATAATAAGCACTGGACAATTTGTTTCAGTAATGGGTATAATGGAAAAAAGCCAAGGAGGGAAAGGCAGAATCTTATCTGTTATTTTTGTCAACCTAGGAATAATGTAAGCTTTGTACAATGCTCAAATCATCACTTAGGAGATGTGCCTAAACTGCTAAAGATGAACTCTGCCCTCTGAAATGGGCAGACAACTCTCACTGAGAATAGTGAACGTAGTCTATGTGTGTCTGAACAGAAAATTTCTTCTAGACAATATTGTTTTGTAGTGTTTTGGGTTTTTTCCAGTGAGTCCTCTCTCAAATTCTTTCTCTTTCAGCTGATTGAATGAGATGATTTTTTTTCTATTAGCACATCAATATTTTCAGTCTCTCAACCAAAGATTTTTGATCGTGAGCCCTTTCAGTCTCTGAGCACTATGAGTTTTCTCTCTTCATTTAGTACTGAGGAGAGTATTCTTTTTTAGACCCATGGTATTCTAAATAGTAAGTAATAGATAAAAAGTTTCTAACAAAACACCACTTGGGTAAGAATTGTGTATCTGCATCCAATTTACTTGGAAACTTGCATTTCACTCTGTGGTATCCAGCATGGAGAAAGCATAGGTTTTTCTCATTCATGTTTACTGATGATTGAAATTAACAGTTGTAGTTAATTGATGTTTTCATAAAATACTCTTTAGTCTTGGTTTTGTTAGTGTCCTTCATACCTAGAAAAGATATCTAAATTTAACATTGGAACACAAGAAACACAAACTGAATTTATTATTGAAATTAATTTACCTAAGAAACAATGGATCTCTCAGTGAAAACTGAGAGAGAATTTATAATACATATCTCTGTCTAAAATCGTCATTTGACAAACCTAGACCTAAGATTCACATCAACTTTTTTTTTTTCAGAAAAGAGATGTTAAGACTAATGATGACATTTTATAGAAGTAATTGATTTTAATGAGGAAGAATTTTTTTGCCTTTAATTAAATAGAATATCTTGTTTTTATAAAGTTATGCAACTGATATATGGATCCTAATGTTTCATCTACACCTAAATGTGAATATTATACATTCTCATGTTTGTGTATATGTGTGTATATATATATATACTTAGCACAATGAAGCAGCATTTAAAGAAAAACACTTTAAAATTTATAGGATCAGAGAAAGGACAATAAAAAAGGAAACTACAGAAGTGTTCAAAATAGTGTAGGCACAGCAAATAAAATCATCTTCTCTAATAACTTTGTGTTACAGTCCATAAGACTGAAAGGCAGCCCTTTTCAAATGAATAAAGAAAAAATAAATTTATACATAGTTCATCATTAACTTGAGATAATTATTCCACAAGTTGTCTTTTAAATCAGGGCTCAATAGGCTTCAAATCAACCTGATATATTCATGGACAACAAGAATAACTATGCTTACAATAGAAAAGTCACAAAGTCAATGTAAATTCAGGCTATAAACTGTCATTAGACATTTAGGATAAAGAAAAGCTTTCTCAATGTCAGTCCACAATCGTACATTATTGCTTCTCCCCTATACAAAACTGGTTATTGTCAGAAAAAGAGTTGGCTGGACTCAAAAGTTCCCCTGCTGGCCTGGACTAAGAATTATTACAGAAGTGGCACCTCCTGAATAAAAATGGTCCTGTCTTTACTAAGAGTCATGAAAATACTGGTTCGTGGGTGCTTCGTTATAGAATCATGGAATTGATCATAGAATCATAGAATGGCTTGGGTTGGAAAGGACCTTAAAGATCATCTTGTTTCAACTGTCCTGCCGTGGGCAGGGGCACCTTCCACTAGACCAAGTTGCTCAAAGCTGCACCCAACCTGGCCTTGAACACTTCCAGAGATGGGGCATCCACAGCATCTCTGAGCAAAGTGCCTCACCACTTTCACAGTAAAGAATTTCTTAATATCAGATCCAAACCTACCATCTTTCAGTTTAAAACCATTCCCCCTTCTTCTACCACTAAATATCTGTCATAGTTTGAAATTGGCTCCCCTGAGAGGCTGGGGGGGCTCAGAGGTGATTTGGTACCAGGGCAGTGTTCCCTGGAGAGCCAGTCACTGTCCATGTTGTTCGCTTCTGCTCACAATCATATATCACAGCACCGGAAGCTGTTGGCAGTTCTGTCTTGGTTGTTTTGCTGTTGGTGTCTGCTGCGTGTAGGTGTTGAAGGCCAGGGGGTGGCTGGGCTCCCTCTCTCCCCCTCCGGTGGGGAGAGGGGAGCCCTGCAAACCCCCTAACTCTGCCTAGGCCAGAGTTAGAGACAGCATTGGAGTGAGTGTATGTTTGTGGAGGGATGTGACTCACAAACAACTGGTAAGTGGGAGAGAGAGAGGCAGGTCCTTCGGCCAGTCCCTCTTCTTCTTTCCCCCCCACCTTTGCAGCCAAGCTGCAGAGAAGGGCTGTGTTTTTCCCTCTCGCTGTTTAGTGAGAGTGGATGTGAGGCTCAGCATTGGAGCAGAGCCAAGTGGATGGGCCGGAGGAGGCTCGATTGCTAGGGAGAAAATTCCCAGGCAAGAATTGGAGACAGAACCCCTGAGAGAGAGAGAGGGGGGCCCGGAGGATGTCTCTGCTGTGAACTAAAATGCAGGACAACCGAAAACCTGAGGAGAAATCAACATTCCAGGACACAGACGCTTGATAAGCTGAACTACACTGCAGCAGCCTACGAACTGAGGTATGAAGCAGAGAGAGAGAGAGAGATCACACAGCAGCAGAAAAACAAGGACTCAAAGCTATCTTCTTGGACTTCATGAGGAGAAGAGACTGCAACAAACAACTAGAACTTGGTGAGGGGGGAGTGTTCAGGAGCCCAGAACACTCCCATGGCAAAAGACTGTGTTACGTATCAGCCTTGAAAAGCTGCTCCTGGACTAAAGTTAAAGGAGGGGCTTGAAAGGACTGACTGATAGAAATGTAATATATATATATAGTTGCTTTTAGTTTGTACAATTTATTTATTTGTGTAAATAAATGTATATACTTCCCCCTTCCCCTACAGAAGCCTCTAGCCTGAAAGTTTCTCTCCGGTGTTAGGATAAATTGTGAGAAGGGTTGGGGGGGAGCATGGAAATTGGATTTTAGATTTCTAATGTAGCTCACACTGCTACAATATCCCTGTAAATAGTCTGCTTTCATCTCTCTTGTAGGGTCCCATAAGGTACTGGAAGGCTGTGCTAAGGTCGCCCTAAAGCCTTCTCCAGGCTGAACAATCCTAATTCTCTTAGAAGAGGTTCTCCATTCTGCTAATCTTGTGTTCCTCTTCTGGACTCGCTCCAACAGGTCAATGTCCCTCCTGTGCAGGGGATCCCAGACCTGGATGTGGTACTCCAGGTGAGGTCTCACCAGAATCACCTCCCCTGGTCTGCTGGCCACACTGCTTTTGATGCAGCCCAGGACAATATTGGCTTTCTGGGCTGTGCACACATATTGCTGGCTCATGTCCAGTCTCTCATCCACCAGCACCCCCAAGTCCTTCTCAGCAGGGCTGCTCTCCATCTATTCATCCTCCCAGGTGCAGCACCCTGTATTTGGTCTTACTATACCTCGTGAAATTCCTATGGGCTCACCTCTCGAACTTGTTCAGGTCTCACTGGATGGCATCCAGGCCTTCAGGTGTGGCAACCGCACTACTCAGCTTGATATCATTTGCAATCTGGTGAGGTGCACTCAATCCCTGTCGTGGTTTGAGAAGTCCCCCCACCAGGCAGACTGAAAATGGTTTACTCCAGAGTGGCTCTTCCAATGCAGAGCCAATTGAAAGCTGTAGTTACGCCTCTGTGAAATGACATATTTTGATACACCAGAAGAGAAGCTGGTTGAGGCAGTAGGAATTAGAAACCATGAGGCAGAGAGAGAGAGGGGGCTGTATGGCCAGCGGAGGCCAGGGGCTTTCCTCCGGCCCTGGCCCAGGACCAGGTGCGGCACTAGCCAGGCCCCTAGCTGAGACATGATTATGCAGAAAGAATTAGAGGAACGAGGGGTAGTCGAGGGGGAACCCCGAATTTGGGAGGCCCCCTGGGCCACCACAGCCCTGGCTCGGCCAGGGCTGCAGCAGTTTCCCAGCCGTTTCTCCCCACTGAGAGCGGGGGCAGCAGTGATCATAAAGCAGAGCAGAAAGAGACTCCCCAGGAGTTCTCCGGTCGGCCTCATTGACTTCCCTCACCGAGAAGGAGGGGTGGTGATAGGCTGGCTGGACCCTGCTGGCCCTGGCCAGGAGGATGCTGGGCCAGCAGCCATGACTCTGAGCTGACAGAAGCTCAGAGGAGAGAAGCCTCTGCGAAGAAGCAGCAGAAGCAGCAACAGCAATGAAACGGACAAGCAGAGAGAGAAACCTGTATCCGGGACCTGAACAGAGCAGAGAGAGAGAAGCCAAGCTGGAATCTTCTTGGGGTATGGACTGAGCCGAAACCCCAAGATGCCTTTGACCCGGGGGGGGG
>NW_020884924.1:4287046-4294377 GCF_003945725.1 Corapipo altera
CCAAAACTCCCGTGGAAGGAAACCTCCATGCGGCAGGGAAAAGACTTAAAGCTTTAAGTCCCTGTAACCCATGGTGAAGACATGGTGATGACGAGTGTTTCCCTCGAAGCCCGTGGTGAACCCTCGGTGGGAGCCAAGTGGTTAGAGGTGGGGTGCTGAGACCCCACACCCTATAAAAGAGAGAGAAGATTTTCCAGCTAATGCAAATTGGAGCTGTAGCCCTAAGAGTGAAGGAGAAAGTTCTCCTCCTGGACTTTATAGAGGGAGAAGGAGTGATTTTTTGTAAATACATGGTTTTGTCATCATAAGAGAATTAGTTAGGATTGTTGTATATATTATAGTTTCTATTCTTTTAGTAATAAATTTTGATATTATTTCCCCATGCTGAGTCTGTTCTACCTGTGTGAAACTTCTCTCACTCTTTTAGCAGATTTGGGGGGGGTTGAAAAATTGGCCCCTGGTCAAACCAAGTCAATCCCTTTGTCTATATCATTAATTAATATATAAAATACACTGGGCCCAGTATGAAGCTCTGAGGGACACCACTTGTCACTGATGTCCTGCGGAATTCTGAGCTGTTGATCATTACTCTCTGGATGCAATCATCCAACTAATTTCTCATCCAGTAAAATGAGTACTTCACATCTAAAAGTCCACAAAAATGCCTCTAAGTTCTTCTACATGCATATTGCTTTTGCTGGATCATTCAATACAAGACGATTACGAACATTCCATGATTTCTTTGAAATTAAATAGTATTCATATTAAACAGGAATCTCTAGGCTTAAAACATGTCAGAGAAAGAAGGTAAACAAAATCTTTGCAGTTTGAAGAGGGCAGACAGACTGTGTGTACCTGCTTATAATGTTAAAATCAAGTTGGTTTGGGGTTGTTTGTTTGTTTGTTTGTTTATTTTTTTCCCTTCTCATTTCCCTAGTCCATCTAAACTCAGGTCAAGTCAGGCTAAAACTTCCAAAATTCTCAGCCAGTTAGGGTAATTCTGATGGTGTGTACACATGGCAACTATTGGTATAAGATACTACATAAGTTGTGTAAGTCAGCATGCCAAAAAATAATTGGTGGCAGTATTCCAGAAAGAATTAAATTCACTGAATAGCTGTTAATAAGGTTTTTACTCAGGGATATTTCTTCTCTCCCATGATCTGTGTTAGTAACCCTACCAACAGAACTCTCCCTCATGAATTAGTGAAATAGACTAGATAAAACTATATAAAGGGAACATATAAAGATTTCTATTAAATGACATCAAGCTTAACAATTTTTCTAACGCTCTCATCTATTATACTAGAGCATTTCACATATACATAGTATGCAGAAGTTTTGATGAATAATATAAAAAATATGTGTGTACATGTTTGCACATGTATGTGCATGCATACATGAAAGAAGAAAGCTGCTTTTCTCTCTTATAACACAATCATAGAATCAATCTACATAATGCGGAATAACATGCAAAATAGAAAAATACTGAACACTCTCTTCTTCAACTGGATTGTGGGCAAAGAAAGTAGTCATATTATAGGGAGTGGTATGTAGTTCACATGAAGAATATAGATTTTAGGAATTCTGGAAGTCTCCTGCAGTTCTCCTCTTCACGCTGAAGAGTGTTCATTGGCATTTCTAGCTATCACCCATGTCCTCATCTCAATGTCCTAATCACCTAACAGTCCTGAACTTTCTTTGCTTCAGTCAAACAAAAAGGGATTAAAATTCCATATTTAAATATCTTCATTTATGAGAGTGTTTTACTCTCCTGATTCTATTAGTTATGAAGCACCTACAGGCAGAGTAAACTGTTGCATATAGTGAGACTAACAATACCAGATTAAGTTCAGGTTGCTCTATTATCCTAACCATTGGTCCCCTGTAAACACATTTTTCTGCAAAGCTTGAGGCAGTTCCCAGTGAAACTGTGCCAAAAGATATCTGGGAGGAACATGTCAGCAAGCACTTAGAAGTAATCCTCACATCTTTCCTCCAGTAATTCATTTTGCAGTACCCTTTCCTGTCAAACTGGAGATGAAAAAATTGCCCCCTCTCAGCTGATGAGATTGATTTCTTTTACAGGCAGTGTTGTAACTAGTTTATGTAAAATGAAATGTGTGTCACAAAAAATAAACCACACAGCGGCATTGAATAAAAGAGCAATGTGTTTCTTTATACTGATGGCACAACTTATTTTTGAGTCGGACAGAAATATCAAAGGAATATTTTCTAATCTGTTGTTCAACACATTCTTGTCTGTTTGTGTGGCAACATAAATAGCATATTGTGTTATAACTAATTGGTTTAAACTATTAAGGCTTATTCTAAGGTGGTCTAAATATATCATGAAGTATAGCTATATAGTAAGTCACTAGTCTTTATTTTCTTCTAGAAAGTAATTTGCTTCGGTTAAACAAAAAGGGATTAAAATTCCATATTTAAATATCTTCATTTATGAGAGTGTTTTACAAGAAGAGATATATGGACCAATAAATATTTTTGGAATTTTGGGAGAAATGGAGAAAACAGAACATAAAATGTCAGCAAATTTACATGTGTATTATGTCAGAGCTTGTAAGATTTCTGTGTCCATGTTTCTTTCTGATATGATACACAAGTAATTCCACTTATACGCATCATCACTTATTTCAATAATTTTCTCCATAAATGATCCATCTATGGCACAAATGCTACAAAATATACCTAGCATGAATCACAGAGAAACATCTTAGCCTCATTTTTTAAATTAATCTTTCTGTTTAAAATGGTGGTCACTTCACTATTTCAGGAAAGTCAGAGAGGATTTTTGATATTCAATTACTAGGGATGTCATTGAATAGGTAGGTTCACTCTACACAGAGGATTTAAGAAAGAAAAGAGACATCTTTTTGAATTGTTGAGGGAAATGGGAAAAACTGAACCAAAAGTGTTATCAAATTTACATGTGCATACCTTTGTTTATGAAAGTACTCTTTTACTCTAAGTACTCTATAAAATCAAGATGGAAAGGAAAAAATAATTGTGCACTACATTATGTTTTGTTTGTAGCAGTGGCATTATTCTGATGTTCATTTAAATGAACTTTCCTTATGTCTTTTTGGAAAGAAATATGAGGAAGAAGATGGATGCTAGAGATTTATTTGTGTCACTTGAGCAAACAACTTGTCTCTTCAACTTGTACTACTACAGCTGTTCAGCTCTGTATGACCATGTAGTGTATTGGGTTTTATTATTTGGTGATTAAGAATAGGATGTAAATGAAACAGGTTATCTTTACAGAACCTTCTGTTCGGTCTGGGCTAGAGAAATATTTGAATAATAGTAACAGCATGAACTTGAACATGGATCTCACAAATTACAATCTTGATGACAATTCTGACTGCTCAAGTTTGTCTTTCTTGAATTTTGACTAAAATTTCTGCCTGTATATGTTTAAAAAGAAGGTAAAGATAAGATAAAATATTTACTTCTAACATTTTCATCAAAACTGCATGTTTCTGAAAAAAAGCGTAATTTCAAGTATGACATTTTTTAATAGAACACATTATTTTCAAGTTGTTTTGGTATGGTCTATGAAACATTCCTCTTGTGTTAGGGGTCTTTAAAAAACTTTGGTGAAGTGCTAGAAGTGTGCTACATAGTCTGATAGCAAATAAAGGCTGGTTCCCAATATATGAAAGGATGTCAAAAATTGTAGGACCTTCATGCAAGGAAAACCCCTCCATGTATTTGGCTGTCCTAATTTCCGAGCAAATGGCAACTGAGTTCAAATAATTTTCAATAAAAAGGGAAACTTTTTTGTTGAGTAATATCTGGTTCCTGCTTGGCACATAGGTCAGTATATATCTATGTTTTCTGCTAGGGTTTTCTTACAAACCTGTTGTTCATGACTAAGAATAAAGCATATTTTTCTTATAGACTATATTAAAGAAACATTTAAACCTTGAAGAAATTTGGTCACCTTTTTTATAATATGACTAATAGCAAGTTGAATATGACACTGTGGGTTGACTTCAGTTTCTGGATATGCCAGTGGTTTCCTTGGAGACCTTCTGCAGGTCACCTCCTCACCCTTTATCATATAATCATGGAACAGTTTGGGTTCAAAGGGACCTTTAATAATCGTCCCTTCTGCTATGTCTCAACTGAAAGGACAAGATGAGATTAGATATTAAAAAAAAAAAATCACTGGAAGAGTGGTTAGAATAAGTCGCCCAGGGAGGTGGTGGAATCACCATCTCTGGAAGTGTCCAAGAGGCATCTGGATGTGGCACTTGGGGTTATGGTTTAGGGGTGAATATGATGGTTCTTCTTTGACAGTTGGACTACATGATCACAAAGCTCTCTTTCAGTCTTGGTGATTCTGTGATCTAGTTCCAACCCTCCTGCCATGGGCAGGGACCCCTTCCATTAGACCAGGTTGCTCAAAGCCCCATCCAATCCAACCTTCCAGGGCATTGTCTCTGAGCAACTGGTTCCAGTGCCTCAGCACCCTCACAAAAAAGAATTTCTTCCTAATACCTAATCTAAACCTACTCTCATTCAGTTTAAAACTACTTCTTCTTGTCTTATCATTACGTGACCTTGTAAAAGGTCCCTCTCCATCTTTCTTGTATGCCCCTTTTAAGTACTCAAAGGCTGCTCTAAGCCTTCCCCCGAGCCTTCTCCATCCTGTACAGCCCCAGCTCTCTCAGCCTGTCTTCATAGGAGAGGTTCTCCATCCCTTCTCTGATCATGCTGATGTCCCTCTTCTGGACTTGCTTCCACAGGTGTAAGTACTTCTTATGCAGCACTCCAGGTAGAGTGTCATGAGAGCAGAGTAGAAGAGCAGAATCACCTCTCTTGATAGGATGGCCATGCCTCTTTTAGTGCAGCCAGGACACAGCTGGCTTTCTGTGCTGGAAACATGTTGCCAGGTCATGTTGAGCTTCTCACCAAGCAACATCCTCAAGTTCTTCCTCTCAGGGCTGTTCTATATCCGTTCATCTCCCAGTCAGTATTTGTGCTTGGGATTGTCCTGGCCCAGGTTCAGAACCTTGCACTTGGCCTTGTTGAACTTCCTGTTCATGTTGTGTACCACTGATGAGTGACACAGAATTGATATATCTAGCCCTTCATTTCCTTGTCTTTTGTTAGTAGTGCGTGAAAAACAAACACTTCAGAAATTCTGAAACAATCTTTCACCATTTCTGCAATATTTTGTTCATTTTGGCTAAGCCTTGCTGAATAATTCACCTTTACATACAGAACTTCTTGAAGCCCTTCATTTTGACAGACATATTTCTGGTGAACAAATAATTGCATGAAACACATCACACAGGTCCATTCTGATTTGCTTCTGTGCAAGAATTCAAAATTCAGTAAGGGAGCAAGAATTGTTCTGAGGCTTATCTGACACAAGCTGGGAACTATTAAATCTTCTGGAAAAAAAAAATCTTTTACTGAGATTTCAAAAAAAAATTAAATCTAGAAACAAGCAGTCTGAGTATTGGCAGAAGATCTAATGCTAGTTTTTCTTCTTTGTTGCAAAGTTAATAGAGTCCTGAAGAAAGACTGCTTGGTGACTGAAGTGGTTGATATTGACTGACCCAGAGTTGTGTTTAGGAGTGATTTTCCTTTACAAATTCTTTATATACTATCTTTTCCTTATTGAAATGTAGGCATTCTTTGTTTGGTAGCCTCATTTAACTTTATCAGCATCTGAAGAAAATTGATCCAAAGACAACAAACAGTCCTTCTCTGATTGTTTTAAAGTATGTTGATAATGAAGTGTGGTAACACTACGATTTCATCTCATTCTTTTTCTTTACATTTGTAAAATTTTCTTCTCTATTGTGGCTTATTCTGTGTTAGTCTGATTCTGTCTTTGTTTACTCAATCCTGAAAATATTTTTTAATTTAGTTACTGGAAAGTAAAACCAAAATGTGAACTAATCTCTATTTGCATAATATGTATCTTCCATTTTAAGACAAAACATTCTGACAAGAAGTTACATGGTACAAATTCCCTTCCAGAAAAATCATGCCTCACTCACTATAACTTAAACTCCTTATTTTTAAGTTTAATTTCAATTTCAGATAAAAAACATGCAGGAAACAGTCATTCCTATTTTAAAGCTCACAGAGTACTATCAAAAGAAACATGAATTCCTGCCAACTCTTGACCACTTTACAAAAATAAAATCATTATGGGCTAGAATGAGCTGCTTTTTACTGCAAAATTTTCTATTTATACTGGCAGCTCCCTGCAAGTAAGTGTACATAAACCATGTCCATGATGAGCAGTATGGTTTTCAGTCAGAGGCTGACAATTTTTATCAAATTATAAGGATCAGCAGATGGTGCTATTGCAGATGGCTATCTTGTTTGGTTTTGTTATTTTCTTTTTTTTTTTTTTTCTGACCAAAACTGGCCATAAGCTCTTAAAAACTGTGCTTGTTGTCATTCATGGTCTGGTACTTTTTAAAAACTGTGGATGTTCTTTTATAATGTTATTTTCTTAAAGATATATTATGGATTTTAGTTATATAAGCAAAATGATATTCCATGGTGTGAGAAAATTGCAGTATCTGCCTTGCTGGAATGGAGGGATAGTACTCAAATAAGAATTAGCAATGTGCTCCTGCAAAGACACAATATTCTGGTTCCATATGGCCTGAATAGAGCAGCTTGAAATTACTGTAATTGGAAGTGTTTAGTTAGGCTTTCTTAGATAAGGAAAGGTAAAAGGACAGTGCTTCCAAGCACACAGCATAAGTTTTCTCTAGACAAGCAAAATAGAAGTGAAGTGTCACAAAACAGGGGCATCATTAAAGCAATGGCAGTTTCTTGACAAATGCTGTAATTTACCAAAGGTACAAAGCTTTTTGTACGTTGGAGCAGAAACTGATCATTTCATCCAGTAAAAAGGAAGGGAGAGTGGAGAGAGACTTAAATTTAAAAATATAATGAAAGCTACAATAAAAAAAAAGATGAAGATAGCTACTTTTCCTGACTGATAGCTGAAAAAATACAAGCCTTTTTCCTTCAAATTTTATCTTCTGAACCACTCTCACTACTGAACAGAGATCTGTAAATGCCTCCATGATCAGGCTGTTGGTACCCAAAACCTGTGGCACAAGACTTTCAGTGAAAGAAAGCAAGTATGAACTGCCTTTCTCTCAAGAGTGTTATGTGACATTTTTATTTTCTGCAATATAAAATATCAAAAGGGAAAGGGAAAGGGAAAGGGAAAGGGAAAGGGAAAGGGAAAGGGAAAGGGAAAGGGAAAGGGAAAGGGGAAGGTTTGGGAAGGGAAGGGAGTAGGAAAAAAAAAAAAAGAAAAG
>NW_020884924.1:4294477-4388488 GCF_003945725.1 Corapipo altera
GGTTTGGGAAGGGAAGGGAGTAGGAAAAAAAAAAAAAGAAAAGAAAGGAAAGAAAACAAAAGAGAAAGTACATAATCCTGTCCAAACTCTCAGAATCTCAGGCACTCCACTCAGTTTTCTGTCCAGGTCTGCACTGTTCTTACTTTGTTAGAGAACAATAGGTAACCCCAAATTAACCATCTATAAAAATGATGGGCCAGGATAACAAAGGAAAACAATACATTTGTTTTCAATATTCCAAAGAACATTTCATATCCAAATCAGGCAATTTGATAAATAATATGAAGTACTAATAAATTTCAATAGAGGATAATGGTCTGAAATTTATATATTAAAAAATTAAGGACACTTCTCCAAATTCCAGTTGCTTTAAAAAAAAAAATAATTAAGTGTTCTCTAGTTTATTTCAACATTTGGAATCTCTTCTTAGACTACTGGAGGAAGTTTTTTAAACAAATGAGTTACTTTTCTCCAAAAACTAAATCAACCCATCAATTCATTTTACACAGATCATTGAACAACTACTAAATAATGACAGATTTTGGCCCAAGTAGATCTGGCCTAGGTCTGAGATTTTCAATCCAATGGAAAGATGCTTAATATCCAGCCCTTGTGTATTTTATAATTCCCATAAAAGTATCAATTTCTATGTGAATTATGTGAAACCTGAAAAGTTCTGTCATTTCAAGACTGAAGACAGACAGTTTTCCATCTCAGGTTTCTGTCTCTCCTCACTGCTACTTCAGTGCTTACTGCAGACACTCAGAGCAGCCTGGGCTTCAGGCACAGAGCAAGAAATGAGTGATGCAGCTGGCAACACATCCCTGGTTTCAAGCTTTGATTGAGCACTAGGGAATATGAAACACAGGCTCTTAGCAAGCTTTTTACAATGCATTTGATTGTGCTAAAGAAAGATGGAGGAATCATAGGAAGATATGAAATGGTCACGCAATTAGAGAAAAAAAATCAGTGTTATGCATGAGTGGATTTGTTTTATTTTTTGTTTGGTTTGTGGGATTTTTTGTTCTGAAAGTCATAATCTTCCTAGAAAAAAACAAAGAGAAAGGAGAGCAGTTAGTGCACAGGGATTGAGCACATCAAAATTGTGACACGGTAGTCAGAAGCAAGCATCCCTCAGTGTAATGCAGGAAGCAAGCTGTTTCACTATTCACTTTCAAAGGATGTTGTCCAGTTATCTGTTCTCCTGTCTCTTAATGACAGCCATTGTAAAACTCAGAAGTAATTTTTTAAAATTTTCATTGTTAAAATCATCCAGAGTATTCCAGAGTTGTAAAGACGATGTCTAACACAGAACTGCAGTATGTTGTGATCACACTATAGAGACTAGATGTAGGGACAAGAACGAAAAATTACACTTTGTTTCTCTGGATCCCATTGAACCATCTCAACTTGAGAACAAGTCCATGGAGAAGTGCTTTCTAACACACTGCTATAGATCAGATGCAAATATTTTGTTAGAAGGAATATTTACACCATTCTCCCCACTCCAAAAAACCTGTCACATTTGCAGGTGTCCCAAAGAATTATACTTAGGGAGTGTCTACTGTCTAAGCCTATACCTACACCAGCAAGTTTTCCTAATTATGTGTGTCTGGATATGACATATTGCAAATCTGGCTATTAGGCTCACATTCTTGCTTGCTGGCTTCCAGTTAAGTCCATAGTCCCAAACAGATTTTCTCAGTGTATCTTGAAGCATGGCTCTTGTGCAGAAAGATCTTTCTTTGGGAAAGACCTTGTGTAGCCTAGATCTCATGAAGGCCAATACACTTGGCATTTCTGCATGCTTCAGAGTCTTTAGAGGGGTGCCTTGTCAGGGAGATGACAGCTGGACACAGACAGAGTGATTGTTAATAAGGGCATTTATTAGAGTCAGCTGTCAAGCTGTTAGACTTAGATATGCTTTAAAAAAATCACTAAGTGGTGTGCTATGAAGAAAATATTTTTGCTTGTGTAGTCTGAATGATAAATATTAGTCATATGCAGTATTGTTGACAGTTCTTTGAGAGGAAAACCTGGATACTATTTTAACACATACCAGTACACTTGCATCTATTTTGTATCCTTAACATTTTTATTACGTGCAAAAAGGCAAGTAAAACAAATTAAACTCAATCATTCCATGAAAAACAAATATAGAAGTATGCCACCTGTTAGTCTGATAACAAAAATATTTTACAAACTTCTTATTAACATACTAAAAGACCTTTTAAAAGCAATAAGGGGATTTATTATGGTGCTAAGAAAAGCATGTTGAGAAGTTAAAAAGTATTAAAAACATTGAACAGTATTTTCCTGGAATTAAAAAAAATAAATAATGAGTATGAAGAGAGTGCAAGCTGTTTATCATAGAACCACAGAATGGTTTGGGTTGGAAGGGACCTTTCAAGGGTCATTAAGGATCACTTAGTCCAACCCTCATGCACTGAGCAGGGACATCTGCAAGTGGATTAAGTTCCTCAGAGCTCGATCCAGCCAGACTTTGAATGTTTCCAGGGACTGGGCATCTACCTTCTCTCTGGGCTTTAGACCTAGGTTTATGGATGCTCTAGCCGTCAAAGATTTGCCATACTTCATTTTATTCTCCACATGTCCAGCACAAGTTGTTAAAGATGTGGTTTGTATTGTTTACTGTCCAAGAAAACATGCACAGCAGCACAAAGAGTGAATATTACTAGTGGTGCATTGGACGTGATAGTATTTTGGGTCAATTTATGCAATTATCTGCACCATTTTGAAGATGTCTGGTGCTGTAGGGCACTGTCCCCTCTGCTTCTTTCAGTCCCTCATCCTTCTGCCACAGATCTTCTGTTTCTTCTCCAGCGTTGGATCCTCTCAGTTCCTCATTGCTCACTCAGTTTTCTCTTTGCACTTCCTGATCTGAGTCAGTCTTTGAATGCTGTGAAAGGCTTCTGACAAAGACACTGATCAAGAAAGTTAACATGACTGTTCAAGGGGACAAAATAGTGATGAAATCCATCTACACTTTTACTTCCCCTCCATACTTTGTCGCCTATAAAGATTGTCTCACTGATATGTAGAAAATCAAAGCATTTTTCTTCCTTTTTCTTTGTAAGTGCAGTGATGCTGCAGAGATTTTCTCCTGTGTGGCAATCATAGTTCCTAGCCATGGGGAATGGTGTTTAAGATGAGCCTAAAGCTACGTGAATTTTTATAGGGAACAATTTAAGGAACAAATTACAGATGATGTGGTTAAGGCTGCAATTTTTATTCCTGAGAGTGATAAAAGACTTTTTATTGTCCCTCTGCTACTTAATTGTACACAGAAAGGATCTCCATGGATTTCAATGCATGTTGGCATTCAAAAGTATATGGGGCAAAAGAACTACATGCGTTTTTACTAAAAATCCTGAGAGTATCTTCTAGAGTGTCCAGGACATTTGTCTACAGACCAACTAAGACAGGTATGTTTCTGCTGCTTAGCAACACATACCAAAAAAACAACTCTCTTTTCCTGTCCTTGTTTCTATGCCAGCTATGTTACCTTTAACTCTTTCTCAGCATGTTCATGGTCTATCTGGGACCAATACACTGTGTTTTAATGTAATATGCCTTTGTATTCCTTTTTAGAAGAAGCACGGGATTGGTCCATCAAGGCACAGATATTCAATTAGGCAAACGTGTTTTTGTTCATAGTGGTGAGGCATAGCTTTGCTGGTAGGGATGTAGCTGTCTTATTACTGTTTATAGTATCAACATTCAACAATGACTCCAAAGTTTTCTGGAGCTGTATGCAAAACATACCTCTCAATATTAAATAAAATAATAATAAATAGTAAATAAAAATACTATAAATAGATTTGTAAAAGGAAATGGTTCTTTTAAGAGTCCCTAAAGTCCATCTGCCCTTGCAAAATGGTGGAAGATTGGTGTTGGACCAAATAAAAAGTCTCTGATATGAAATGCATGCCCTAACTACATCCATCATCTTTCCTGTGATCACTTTTTTGCTGTTCCTTTCAATTCTGTATAAAACAGCTGGAACATTTCAGTTTTTCTCCCTTTCACTTCTTCTTCATATACATTCATACAACTGCCCTTTTTTGTTGAAAACATGATATTCAGATCAGAAGTCAAGGTGACTCTGACCTGCATCATGCAAGTCTCTTTTGAAAGGTTAAGTCCCTGAAGCAGTTCCAGATTTACTTTTCTCAGCCCTCACCTTATGGAGGGTTTGGCCTATTTCTTTACATTTGCCATTTATTAATAATTTGCTTCTCAGCTTCATCATAATCCTATTTTGTTAATAATTTCTTGCAGTGAGTACTGTGCCTGCAATTGCCTCATGATTAGTCTTACCCCCCAACAAACTCTTTCTTGGGTTTGGCAGAAATAGAAGGTCAAGATGCTTTTGTTTTTCTTAGACAATGGCACATGTAAATAATTAGGACATAATGCTGTACAACAAGGTGTTTCCATAATGTCAAAGATAAAGGATATAGGAAAACTGAGAATTAAACTCCTGATCACTGGGACCTCCAGGCAGTCAGTGCAGAAGAAGACCCTGAGTAGTTACAGAGCAGCAACTGTTGTGTCGTTGTTAGAAGAGCAGAAACCAACACAGTTTTGCAACAGCTCTTGATTTGTCCTTGTTAGATGTCATCCTTGTGCATAACAGAGGCAATTTATTTTATGACAGAAGGGCTTGGTTGCACCTAGCTAGAGTGCATTATGTGGAACCACATTCAAGGCTACAGCAACAAAAGTTGAGTTCTTGCAAAAATCTTGAGGCACAGAGGATGAATACAACAGGCATTGTCATATCTGTAATATGTGCCCTTAAAACTGTGATTCATGACAGAACATAGAGCAGCCTCCCAGGCTGGAGGGTCTCACTCCCCCTGAAGTCATTACCAAAAATTCCACTGGAGATTAATTGGACCCTAGAGGTGAGAGGCCTTTGTAAGTAGCTGTTGAAAAGCAGAGGCATCCCTTCAGCAGTCTTACACTGCGTACAGTTGTTTCCTTTCTTTTCTTAATGGTCCTGAACTACTCCTGAATAGCATTCACTGAAAGCACCAGGAAGGAGAAAAAAATGAAACTACAGCAATTCTCCAAACCTTGTTTATTGAATGTCAAACTGAGAGCAGTTATTGACCCAGGGGGATTACGATTTATTCACAGCGCCAAGTAATTATAGAAGTGACATTAGATCATCATTTACACTCACAGTATAGTCATGAATGACAATGTCAGCTAAAACAAGGACAAATGAGCAAGGGCCTACAGTTTATAATATTCCCTAGAAGGATTGGACAGGGTGTAAGTAAATGAGGGTTATCTGGTCTAGTAGCTGCTTGTTTCCATCAGAAATTACCACCTGCTGTTCTTAGCGGCAGTTAACACTAATATGAGAATCCCTGAGCCAAAGCAATAAACTAACAGCAAATGTTGTTTTCTATTTTCTATCTTTTCAGTTAGGTAACAGATAGAGGAAATTACAGAAGAGACCTCTTAGGCAGAAAGCTTTGGTACTCAGCAAATGTGCTCTTTTATCAGGAAATTCTGTAATAGAGTTTTGCAAAACTTACAGCACTTGGTTAAATTCATACAAGTTATTCATTTACAGGTCAGGTAGCAGTCCCCTTTGAATGTTTTCCACATAGTGCTTTCCAGATTACATTCCAAAATATGCAAACTCATCTGCTAGAAATATGAGAACTCATCAAATTCGAAATACTTACTGGTCTCTGGCATCTCATTGACTTATACAGATGTGCAAGCAAAACTGAAAATCCAATCCAGAAACATTCCATAGAAAACACCTATCTAAAATTGTTAGTGTTAGGATAAACAATGGGACTTTTGACATAACATACCAGTTTTGCAAACAGGAAGGCTGAAGGAAATTTTTGGAGGTCATTAGGAGACAATTGTCAATGTAGTTTTCCACTAGGTAAGATTTCTCTAGACAAGATTGTTTTACAGAAATATTGCTAAGACCCCATACCAATGGTTTATGAATCCTAGCAGCTGAAAGACCAATGAACATAGAAGAGAGGAGCACAGGAACATACACATTAACCTCTCACTGCAGCTTGGATAGCTCTATTTAACAAGGCAGCGAAAAAGAGAAAACAACAAAGTACTCTGATCACCTTACTATCAAAGGATATCAAGAAGAAAGAATTTCACATGGAGTTAACTTTTCAGCTTCCTTTTTTCATCTTTATCCAATCTAAAAAAAAATATCAATTAGTTCAGCTTAGGAAGGGTACCCCTAACTAAATAAACAGCACAAAATTCACTTCCCTGCTCATTCAAATTAACATTATGTCAAACACTCTGAAATAAAGGCCTTTTTTTTACAGCTGCTATGGAAAATAGAAAATCCTGCTGTTCTTCTCTATTTTTCAATGGCAAGTTCTCCTCTGTTTGTAGGTTGTGGAAGATGGACACCAACAGCAAAGGAAAGACAATCCCAGAAAAAATTAAGGAAGGCATAAAAGGAAGCAGTGAGCTGGTCAGTAAATACCTTATTAGGTGTCTATTTATTATGTTAATTAATCCTAATTAACCATATCTGTAGGCACAGAAGCAGTTAAACACCTGAAATTTTCAATCTGCAAATGTCTTACTTACAACATCATTTATATGTGTATTCTGTGAACACACAAATGTTTGCACACAATCGCACTCACATAACCACTAAATTTTCCACACTATATGTTTTACATGGTATATACCAGTGATATATTTCAGGATCTGTATTACATAATTCCTTTTTTTGACCCCGCTGTTATTCTCCAGATTTAAATAAAAAATGCTGAATAACAGCTTATTGAAACTTCATTTGAAATAGAAGATATAGATAAATATTTACCAGTCAACAGTTATTGCATTGATTTGAAATAGAGCTTTCTCCTTTTTTCTCCTATAGCTTTTCTCTTTTTAACTACTTATAACTAAGAAGGAAAGAAAACTGTAAGAAAGTTATTGTATGAATGAGAATTTGTAACTGCCTGCTGCTTGCAGGTGGATCTACTCTTTCTTATCAGTTGCTAACCTAACCCTCAAGTTTTGAAAAATAGAATGATATTTAAAAATAAAATTTAAAAAACCCCACAAAGATTCATTCTTGTTAAGCTAATTTTGTTCCTGGAGAAAAAATTACTGTTGACCATAGCGGTACTTGTTAGGCCACACCTGGAATACTGTATCCAGTTTTGATCTCCCCAGTTCAAAAGAGATAAATTGGAGAGAGTCCAGCAGAGGACCAGCAAGGTACTGAGAGAATTAAAAACTTGACACACAAAGAAAGGTTGAAGAATTCAAGTGTGTGACAAGAAGGCTCAGGTGGACTTCTTTGTGGTTTTCCAATATCTGAGAGAGAGTTCCAGAGAAGATGGAGATACTTTCTTTATGAGAATGCATAGCAACCGGAGAAAAGAAAAAAGGCACAAGCTGCTTTAGGGTAAATACTGTTTGTGCATAAGAATAAGTTCTTCAAAATGGGAATTGAGAATTGGGATAGGTTGCCCAAAGGAACCTTCCTGTTGCAAATATTCAAGTCGTAATTTGATAAGACCCTGAATAAGCCCTTACTTTCTAGAGAAGTTTGTGGCAGATGATAACCGGAGATCCCTTCAAACCTAGATTTTTCCGTGAGCTACTGTTCCTCAGATATCCTTATGGATATGAAAAAGTTTAGTTTAAGCTAGTTAAACCTACAAGTCAAAATTTACAGAATTTTAGCTTGCTTCTTCATGTGTCTTTGGTCTGAAACAGGAACCATGTGGTCAGCAGTGCCACAAGCACAACTGCAGTTACCTGCA
Source organism: Corapipo altera (assembly GCF_003945725.1). NCBI lineage: Eukaryota > Metazoa > Chordata > Aves > Passeriformes > Pipridae > Corapipo > Corapipo altera. The sequence goes on from NW_020884924.1 coordinate 4,302,295, forward strand.
AGGAATATTTCCAGCAACTAAAGGAAGGGACAGCACTGGAAACACTAATGAAAACTGGCATGTAAAATAATCAAGTGTCTGCTCCACAGTGATGGAAGGGAAGAAACTATATTGTAGTCTCCTGGTGTTTTCATGCAGCCAGTGGTCAGTATGCATGAATAACTCTACACCTAGTGCTGCCTTAAGGTTTTTTTGATTTTTGATTTTTTTAAATTTTTATAGGTTTTAGAAGTAGTCATGTAGCGAAAACAGATTTTAGAAGCAGCTGCATTTATTCCCTCACCCTTTAGCACAGTAATTACACGTACATTCAATCCTCTTACCCCATTCCATATTCCCCCCTAAATTCCAGTAGCATATTTAGTCTTCTTTTCAAGGTAGGCCCTCATTTTGTTTAAGAACACCTGTTCCCTGGCCTGGACCACCAGATATCACCCAGAACTTTGGACAAGCTGCAAGGACAGTGTGCCCTAAGAAGATGAAGACGAGGCAGGAAGGGTCCCAAAACGCCTCCAGACTCAATTCCCAAGGGGTAGGTCGGGGAGTGGAACAAGGCAAAGGCTGGGGGGTGGATAAATCAGGGATTGGATGGACATTATTATAAAATTGTAGCACTGGGTCGAGGGGCAGGGCGCACGTGACTTGTAACCCCAATGCCTGAGAGGCATCATTAAAACCTTCCCTTCCCTTACCTCCAAATTAAGTTGCCCTGGAGTTTTCCTCCCTGAGTTTTCTTTAGGCAACACTAGCCACAGTATAGTTAGTTTTTGTGTGTATTTCAACACAAATAACTATTTTCTGTTGTCAATAAAGTTGGTTTTTTCTTTAGATAAATGTCTAAAACTGTAAAATATTACAAGAATATAATGTATGAATTTTGCCCAAGTGCTGTGCTTGTTCAAAAGAGGGACTCCTCTTGTATGGAATCCAACACTGTTTCTATGGTTCTAAATGTTGCTTATTACAATAAATTAAAAGAGATAAAAAATCTTATAATGAGACAATTTGGGATCTTGACAATTGGTTACCATTAAAGCCAGGGTTCAATCCATCTTCAAAGATCATCTGATTTGCATATCTGTTCTCAGGAAATAATTGTTGTTTGATGCAAAGTTTACCATTACACACTAACAACAAGTACAATGTTGTAGTGGACATTGAAATGTCCTATACCATAATTCAAATGTTCAAGAATCAATGCATTTTTATTCTGAGACAGATTAAAACTCTCATATTGTTCTAACAGCCTAAAGCCTATATTTCTGCTGCAACATAACTGAAGTTAGGTTAAGAAGCAAAATATCCTCATTACAGTATAATTCTGACACCTAATAGTTCGTCCACCTCACGCAATGCAACAGTAAGAGTGATTTGTATGCAAAGCTGCTGCAAAAACACAGGTTAACTTTAATGGATGTAGGATTTTACATCCCTATTTGTAACATACTCCTACACTGTCCCTTGTGAAGGAATTACAGTGTTAGTTAAACAATAACCCCTTAATGACAAATATCTAAAGTCTCAAATTCTCTTTTTCGACAGTGCAGGCTAGGAAGGAAGTCCATTGCTTTCAGTGAAGTTGAAAAAGAATAAAATACTTATCTTACAACATCTTTTTACTTTAAGAAAAAATGCAAAAACATCACAGTGTATAAACTAACATTGTTTTTTGGCTAAAATAAGAGGAACAGGGCTATGTTCTGTAGCAGGCTGGTCTCTAAAATATTCATATATGTCTATTTTCTGACAAGCACTGTGAACGTGAGCAAATCACCATTTCTGCTAGGAACAGAGATAATCTTTGCAAATAGACTTCACATCTGAAACATTAATATTTTATTATAAGAGTTACTTCATATAAATAGTCCTATAGCAGAAAAACTAGGTGAAACTTTGAGGGCTTTTTCTTGAAATTTAAAATTTCTGTTAATCTTAAATCAAATGGACTTTAATAGTCTAGTTATATAGAACTTAGTGAAGGAAGTAATTCTGTTTCTTATTTCTGTTTCTCAGCTAAATTCCATGGTCAAAGACCTATATTTTTTAGTTAATTTCATGGGAACAGAAGTTTTTAGCCTATGATGTGCAATGTTCATGGATTCTTATGAAGCCCAAGAAAGGCAACTAATAAAGCAATTTCAGAGATATAAGTTTTCATGCAACTGTAATGAGTATCCTAAATTTCTAAAGACGTCTACCTTTGTATTGGAAAGTTAATATTGCAAAAAATGTTTAATGCTACTGACTCAGGTTCTGCTGCTGAGTGCCTGTTGTGACTCACCCCAGAAAGAGGAGGGTAACCCAGGTTCTTATTAATAAATCCCTTGGGGTGGATTAGAGTGAAACGACACTGAATAATCGGTATTTGCAAACATATATATATATAAGGTTTATTTTGGAACAATTTTGTTTCAAAAGGTAAACAGGTATGTTGCCATTTTGGGTGTTATCATTCTATAGCAATACAGCAATATTAAAGCATCTATAGCAATAAAGCAACATTAGAGCATAGCAATATGACACTATAAAGCACAGCAATATTAAAGCATAGCAATATAGCATTGTTATTAAAGCATAAGGATAACACTTAAGGAAATGTATAAGGGAGAGAAAGGGAAAGAAAGCATAAAGGTGGAAAGATGTATGTACCGCCCATGGGGTCCAGTGATGAAACTTGGTAGTTGCAGCTTCTATGTCTGTTAGTTGAAGTGGTGGTCTTTATCTGTTGGGGCTGGGGAAAGCCCCCTGCCAAACTCAAAGATGTTATGAGTTATTATACACTTCCAGCTCCGGTAGAAACTCTCTATACCTCTCCAGGGCAGAGAGTTTTACAGTGGATAGTTCCACAGGCCATGCCACGAGCCTCCAACATCTCCAAAGACAGTAGGAGCTGCCTATTGTGTTTCAATCATTGTCCATCGTGGTCCAGCGCTTGAGATGTATAGCCCAGGCTAGATGTGTAGAGTTCATGTAAAGGACATGATAAAAGGGTTTTTCCCACCTTTCAGGACTTGCCTCTTCTTAGCCTCTTCCCTTCCTCAGGCAGGCATCTGCACCCAGGATAGCTGGACAATGGCACCTACTTATCTGATCCTTTACCAGTATTCCAGGTGGGGGTGGGCTTTGCTGGGTGACCAGCAGCTCCTTTTCAGTTTGCAATAGTCTTGTGGTGATCTTAGAATGTGTAAATCGTTAACCCTTTCAAGTCTCTTACAGTGTTTGATCACACCTTCTTTCTCCATCAGTCAGTAGAACAGCCTTGTTATAAACTTTAGGAACACAAGAGATAAAATGGCCATTCTGTGCCATATTTTCATTTAAAAGGCATAAGTGCCAGCAGAATGGTTTCAGAGGTGATAATAGTTTCATAACCACTTGTGTACTATGCAGTTATGGTTTTATGTGAATATGCCTTTAGGTCATATGTCCTGCACCTGCCATATTTTACCTGGTATAGGACAGGTATAAAATTAGACATGCATTTCCCAACAGTTTGGCATACGGGTTACACTTGCTTCTGTATTTTGACAGGTAGATCAATTATTCAGTGTAAAAGGCAAGTTACCTTGCAGAAATCCTACTTTGGAGATGTTTGCTCAGCTACAATGCAGTAGAAAAATATTTAATTTTTTCACCTCAAAAAGCAAAAAATTTTGAGTGGATGTATGTTTATTTAGGGCTGAGAAGACGCTTGTTTTCTCTGCCTTTTAAAGGGCTGAATATGATCATACTTGCAGATAAAAGTTGTGGCTTAAAAGTTCTGTTTTGTTTGATTCTGTGAGAGATGCTGTTACTAATTTAATTAAAAACTCATTCATATATACTGTTGTGACTATACAGAGTTATCCAAAGCTCTAAAACTCCAAATACTGCACAGACTTTTCAAAGTTGAATGTACTGTATTGGCAAGATTCATTGCACATTAAATATATTTTTTTTAAAAAGTATCTTCCCAGCCTATCTTTAACCACACAAGAATGGAAAAAGAAAAAGTCAAATCTTTTTGGTTTAAGAAATGGTATTTATTGTTATATTCTGTTTTACTTTTTCTTCTGCAATGTATAAACACAGACAAATAAAAAACCAGAGAATTTCATTTCATTATGCTGTTTCAAATAACAGTTTAGTTTATAAAGCTTATCTAAAGAATTGATTAGATTTTATATTAGTCTGTACCTTCAGAAGAGTAAATAATGATATATCACAAACGCTAAATGGCTCAGTGTTGTCCTAAAATGTTTACATTTGCCTCAGTAAGCCTATCAGGTATCTGAACAGGCTTCTGACATCTTCTTTGAAGGCTTGACTTTTTTTTTCCCCCCAGAAACCTTGGCCTTAAAACTATTGCAATTGCCAGGCCTGTTAGACTGGTAGAAATGTTCAAAAAATATACATATGAATGTGAAATATTATCCAAAGTGGGTTTGTTTTAGGGAGGATACTGCATAACCAAAATAAAAGTCATTCCATTGCAGTCATATGTTGAAGAGCAAGAATCAGAATGGGAATGGTTCCAGGCGTGGAAAAAGATATACAGCAATTGAGAAAGGACTTTATTATATGGACTTTACAGTTATGATGTGGTTTTAAATATGTGCATTGTATGTTACCCCTACAAGTTGTAACTGCCCAGGCATGCCACGAGTTGTCTGCTCCCTGCTTTCCCGCTGCTCCCTCTGATTGGCTGAGAAAGCTGCAGTGAGGAGAGAGTTACCATTGGACCTTTCCGCTCCCAGTTCCTCCCCCTTCTCCTGAGTCCCTACTCCTATTTGTTCCCTGGTTGTCTGTCTCACGCTCCACCCCATTTTCTGGCCCTCTCCACGCCAGAGCTTATATAAACCCTTGCACACCTTCATTAAACAGCCATTACACCTCAAACCTCGCTTGGACCCTTTTGTGCAGTGTCGCAGTCCCACACCCCTCCCCCACGGACCGTGGCAGTCATATATATTTTGGTATGGCCAGCATCCAGCCTCTGACTAGAAACAGACTGGACACAGGACTTCAGGGACATCAGAAAGCTTTATTTATTTTTCTCCTGTCTACCTATATAATCAAGAAAATTGTGGGGTCAGCAATCCTACAAAGTTTCTTGTGCATTACAGAGGATGAGGTCATAAAGTCTTAAATTCTTTTCTCTATCTTGTTTGTTTGTTTGTTTTAAACCTTATTGCTTCCCAGATTATTTTTCATGGTTCTTAGAATGCAAAGACTAAAAGAAACGTTATGGAAATTTTCATAAGAAATACAAATAAAGAATTCTCTCTATTTTCTTCTTATACTCAGAAAAAAGGAGAAAATATGAACTTAAGAGTTTTTGAAATTGCCAGTTTTATTTTTGATCTTTCTTATCCAAAATAATTTCTTCCTCTCTAACCATATTTTTAGTTGTTTTTTAAGATTTATCATAGCCACCAAATATGTGCTTTGACATATCCATATTCCCTCTTAATTATCTGCTTTCAAGGTCTGTAGATAACTAATTCTGGATTTTTGGGCTTTTGTAAAAGGCCTCTTAAAGATAGCATTTTGCTGCTAATAAGTCAATATAGAGAAAAATGTCTGTGGCTCTTGAAATACAGTGTTCAAACAAACTAATAGCAATAAAAAAAAAAGCAATCTTATCAGATAATTATTAACTGCACATTAGGGAGCGGGTTTGACTTGTCTTTTAGAAAAGTTTTTCTAGATACATAAGGGAAAATTGTAATCACCTGGCTTTTATTTTGCCAGCAAGACAGGAAGAAAAAACTGTTCCTCTATTTTGCATTACTCAGACAGTTAACAGTGGGGAAAATAATTTTTCATTTATAGTTCCATCCTATACATACAAAGCCACAAAATTTAAGAGGAGGCTTCACGAATACATCTTGATCTTCTAGAGCACAGTGGAGGAGTACCAAACCCAGATTGAAAAATCAATCTTTCCCATTCTCAGGTCTGCCCTCTTCCCTCATCTCTCTCCCCACCAAAAAAACCCACAACTTTTAAAAATAGTGCTGTTTTTCTTTTTAAAAATTACATTGCATACTGAAGTTTCAAGGTTTATCTCTTCCCATTTTGCTCTACACCAGGAGCTCTGGAACCTTACTAATACTTTCTATTTTTAAAATAGATGATCATTTAACTCCAGGAATTGCAATTTAGAGGGAGGCAGGGTCATTGTCCCTGTTTCAGCAGTGTAGTGAAAGCAGGGCAACAGCTGTCCATGGAGAGAGCCAAGGGGCTCCCCTCTTTCCTCACCCCATTGCTCAGTAGGGAGTGAGATCTGTTTTCCACTGATTAACAGGGAACGAGACCTCAGATACTTATCCCAGTCTATTTCTGGGGGACTCCAAATTCTGGAGAATACAAGAATTACAGTGGAGTCAAAATGTTAGGTGAGATCTAAGGCTCTGGGGACATAAAAAGCCCCAGTATCCTTCCATCCCTGGTGTGCAGGTACTTCCCAATCAAGTGGGAATCAAACAGCAAACATTGTCTTGTTTATGGGTAGATTTTACCAGATCTTCTTTTCTGTTCTCTGTTAGGGGAGGATCATATCACATAACATGATATGCCACCTATATATTTTTCCTATTTCCTTAGAAGACAAATGGATGCTGGTTATGCTGGATATGATTTTTTTTCAACCTATCTTACAAGCCAAATAACAATAGTAATATTATTATTATTGTTACTACTACTACTACAACAATAATAAGTACTTAGTTTCCAAAGAACTTCCACAAACAATACTGCATCTAGACAGCTCTATAAAAATTTGTTTACTTTTAGGCTAAAAAGCAGCAATCCAGCAGTAAGTAAAATGGAGTATTGTAGGAGAAGCACAAATTTGGTACGGGAAAACTTGGATTAACTGCAGCTTCTGCAAAAAGAGTCATGACATTTGTTTCTCCTACTAGAAAGGTTTCCCCTTAAAAGCATTCTGGGAATATAGTATAGCTCGGAAAGATGTAAAGACCAGGTGGAATTTACAGGGATTCGATATAAGGTTAGAAAGTCCGGCTATCTCAAAAAAACTATGCATTTATGTCACTAAATGATGCCCTGTGGATTTGGATTGCTCTCATATGGCCTTTAAAATACTGTCTTCAGCTTGCACCGAAGTCAATGAGTTGTCAGAGAACTCTGCAGTTCAGAAGAAATGAACTCTGTGAGGAGCCTAGTCTTTAACAAAGTGGAGTAAAAGTAAAATAAGTAAGACAATAGCTTACATGACTCAGTCAGGGATCTCACCTGGTGCCAGGTCTTATTTCTTCACCTCCTCGCTGAGTCTCTCTCCACCCACTCCTGAGTGATGGAAGCATTACTGAAGAGTTGCTGGGGTAAAGTAAGTGAAATCTTCTCCGTGGGAAGCTGTGGTGAGTAGTTGGTTCAATAACTCCACCTGAAGTATGTCACGTATTTGGCAAACTGAGACTGAAAGGTTTGTCTGGGTTATCAAGGGCAATTAACTGTGCAATTATAGGCAACAGCTTCATTTATTTCCTTTCATAGGCCAAATAAAGTCCATCTTAAAATTGATGAAGATCTCTTTGTAAAATGTCTAATAAAATATAACACTAGAAAACTTTACCTGGTTTTATGCCGTTTTTCACTTCATCCATCTCCCTAGTTACAGTTTCCTTCAGAGTTTATGCTCATGTTTTGCTTATTGTTGAGTGTTGGCTAAAAATGCTGTGGTTCATTTTCCCCCAATGATAGATGGGGGAAAATTATAGAAAAAAAAGGTAGAGGGGGAAAACGGATAGAAAAATCCATTCTTCCTGGACACATGACTGCATATGTAATTTTTTCAGTATAGAAATGAAGACAGTTAGTTCCGCCTTAAATGTTCAAAAGGTAATCAGAAAGTCAAAATGTTTTTTTCTGTTTCAGCATTATCAACTGGCAATTTTAGCTTTGACAACTTCTATATTCAAATTCTTATTTCCCAAACTGCCCTTTTGAAGGAAACATGAAAAAATGTACCAAGGACCTACTCTAGACTTAAATCCAGATGCTTCTAGAGTATGTAAAATATATGCATACATGTACACTGTCCCTATAGAAGTTTTTGTCTTTGTTTATCATATTATCTGCTGTGCTATAATCTGTGTTAGGTTTGTTGGGTTTTTTTGTTTTGGGTTTTTTTTTCTGAAGACTCTGTAATAACTAAAAGAATAATTAATATTCTGTTAGTGCAACATGAGGTAATATTTTTGCAAAAGAAGTTCTACACTTGAGAAAGTAGTCTCTAGCTCTCAGGAGGCTTTGATTTTATATTGCTGAACAGACTGAGCACAAAGAGAAGGATCTGTCTTCCCATATACCTTTTCACACTCAATGGGGAAAAGAGGAAAGTTTCAAATCACCCTTTTAGCAAACTGTTTGATCTTTCTTTAACTTGACTTTTAAGGGTGAGGAAAAAAGGAATTCAAACTCATTGAGCTGGAAAACCTGATTAATACTTCACTGATTTAAAAGTGAAGAATAATCCACTCAAAGAGAAATGGGGTGAATTTGGAGATTCTTAACACCAAAAAAAGAACCAGGGGACATATGAATTCTCAAAAGCTACAGTAATCCCAGGCTATTAACAATGGGTGAAACTGAATTTGCTTGAATTTAAATTAGCTTAATGTGTTACTAAAAATAGTTATAAATTTGAATAAGCAACTGTGTTATAATTACCACACTCATTTTTCTTACTTAGGGATTTTGTGTCAGTGGGGACTATTTCTATGGGACAAACTTTGCCAGACACCTTTATTCTACTGAAAACTGGGACAAAAATGCTTATTTATTTGAGGGCAATTCCCAGGTCACTTTTAATCTCACATCTATCCCTATTGAATATTGACCCCACTTTTGTTTTTCTTGCTCTTTTCCTCTTTATATAACTGAAGTAACTTTTACTTGTTAAAACATCCTTTGCAAGATCTAACGTTTCACTGGTGAAGTTTTCATTGATGATCTCTCTTTTTACAGTCCTTATAGACTTCTTATTTATTCTTCCTCTTTTACTGAAGGAGTCATTTGTCTAATTAGGTCTAGAATTCTTTCCTCAATACTTTTCTGCCTTACTTGGAGTAAAATTGACAGATCTTTGAAGGTCAATACCAGTAATTTCAATTATTCTTTCAAGGTTTGTCCAAACAAAAAGACTATTTTTCTACTTGGTGTGCTTCCTTTTAATTAAGTTAATCAACACAAAATCCAAACTCAGTTTTCCATAGCATCTTCCTTGCTTTTCAGAAATCACATTTGCTCCTTGTTAGTAACAGAGAGACAATTTAATGAAGAAATGTTTGATTCTTATTTCCAACAGTGTTTAGATAGAAGGTTTCGTTCTCTGTGGAAATGCAGATTTTCCACTGAAGACACAGCAACCAGAGTGTTTATTTCAAATGCCTTTAGCTGTATCTAAGTCTATCTAAAGGTAACTTCACATTTAGATTTTAGTCATATCTAAAGGTCTATAGAAGGCAAGTGAATCTCAATGGCTCGTGAAATCATATTCCTTGCACATATTTTATTATGATAACTATCTTCAGGTATTTATATTCACAGAAATATGGGATTAAAAAAAAAGAAAAGAAAGATGACATAACTTTGTAGTTAGTGATTTCTTTACTTCTATAAACCAATGATCTGAAAACTTTGATCAATACATGTACATACAAGGTGGTCTGTGCTATGTGTCAAAGTGACACAATAATTAATATCCCTAATAATAAGCTAATGTGTATCTCTACTTGTCTATAAAGCACTGAAATGGAGCACATAGTCTTTATAATGTTATCAGATTGTTTCATTTTTTTGCAAGAAAATTGATTTATCTCACCTTCATCTATCAAACAGGACAATTGGAAAACAAATTTAAATCTAATATAATGTAAAGGATGAGACCTAAATATTTACTTTATCTGAGAAATTTTTGCATGGAAAAAGACCAGAAAGCATGAAATTCCTACAGCACGTTTTACAGATCTCAAATTCTTTTTCTGTATGAAGGGTAAGTTCAAATACCTGAAACTGAGTATTTGGTACAGCCTTTGTATCTAGGTTCTGTTTATAGCATGGCCACATTCATTTACCTCTTCAAGATATCATAATTTTTAATTTTCTTGCATAGCATTGATTCTGAGACTTCACAAGACCCATGGCCCAGGTCATTAGCAGCAATGGGATCAATCCAAGAGAAGTTTACTCTACTTCTCAGAAACATGGGAATAAACAAAATAATTAAGCAGGAAATGTATACTAATAACAAACTTCCTCATGAACACACATTTCTAACTAATAAGAATATGTACTTTACATTTGAGATTCGATGTCTCGAGCCTCATTTCATACATTGTGCCATGCAACATCGCACGTAGTCATTTTGTTATATTGAATGTCTTTTTCTAAAAATATTTCCAGTGCTGCTGATAAGCATTTTCAAAAGAACAACATAACTTTCAATATTTTCAATTTCCTCACCTTGAGAAATACACTTTCAATTTATAATTAGGACTATCTATTTTCAACAGCAATACCTCAGGAGTACCAAAATGTACAGATATTTTTGGTATAACTATATTTTCCACCTAAATGATCACCTGCTTACACAGGTCAGGTAAGTAGTCAAAACCTACCTGTCTACTTCATCTTTGGTAACACAGTTCCTTCTTGTCAAGGCACTGGCTATCTTTGTGTTTATAACTGGGCCCTGAATTTTTAACAGCTACTGAGTAGCCTCTTTAAGATCTTGGCCCTTACAATAATTACCTCTGGAAAAAAAAAAAAAAACACACAAAAAAAATTGTCAGATATAATTGTCTCTGTATTCTTGTAATTGTAAGATCATTGCACCTGTTTGTTTCTGGCATTACTAGCCACAAAAACATTTAAATCTTCCGAGTGAAAATTTTGTCATTTTTTATAATGTTTTAAAAAAAAGAATTTGATCACTGTTGTTTTTCTACTAAATATATTAATTCAGTATATTACTTTCTAAATTTAAATAATTTTTAAAATTTTATAAGTCAGTGTTAGATCATGATAGATTTACTTAGAAAGATCTTCCCTCTCAGTCATATTATACTGGAGAAAAGATGCTACTGGGCATTGCTTTGCGTGTCTGAATCTGGCCTGCAGAACTGCGCAGATTTCTCTATTACGTGATGGCCAAAACAGTGAAAGAAAATATTCCTCCAAAGCCAAATGGACAGGAAATATTGCTGCAGAAGAGCATGAACTGGAGCCAATACAGAGTTGTTAATCCTCATAGAAGCCTCTGAATAACAAATAGATACATAATTCTCTTTGACACTCACACAGACAAAACAAACACTTTGAACTTATACTGTTCAAACCTGTACATTCAATAGATGAGCTACACAGTGCACTGAGTAAAATAAATAATAAATGAACAAATAAGAGTGTTTGGATGGTTTGGTTACCTTACTGTGGAGCTGCAATCCTTTGTTAATGAATACAGAGCATTTAATATTTCCAAACACAAGAGTTTGAAACTGAAATGAAAGAGAAATGGGTCCAAAGCCCAAGTCATCCTGGCAGCAGCATGCTCACTGATTGGTTTTGTTTTATACGAAAGTCACCACTTTTGCATGTTACTCTTAAACATTTTGAATAATGTGCCTGGATTAGGAAAGTTTTATCATTTTCTGTTATGTGTCACTATTTGGGAAAGAGAAGAATACATGTGACCTTTGTCTTGACCAAAGTATTACCCTATCAGAAGCAATTACTTTGTCACTGTATTTTAAAAGGAGTACCTTTTTTTCCTGTGAATCATTTGGCCCAGAGGTCAAATGTTATTATTATTATTATTATATTATATATTATTCAATGTTGCCCCAATTAGATCTATATTTTCCATTCTTAGTCAAATAATTTTTTTTGTTGTCTTTCAAGCTAATCTTACATTCTGCTTCAGTAACATGTACACATAAGGGGCTGAGCTCTGTGAGCTAAAACACCCTCTCTTACTGAAATTGGGAGAAATTGTTATTTTTAGGAATGTCTCCACATGTGTTAACATTTTTATTTTAAGAAAGTGGACGTGTATGACATCAGATTATGGATATAATTTGACTTCATACATATTAAAGAAAATGGCAGGCTAATTTTGTTTAAGCATTTTCCCACAGACCTTGTCTTTCCATCTGAATGAGAGAAACATACAGTAGGTTTCACACTGAAAAAAGTATTTCAAACACAGAACATTACTTGACTGCTAGATAAAATCTGCATTTCAACTTTTTATGTATGGTCCAGCTGACCTTGGCCAGCTGTCAGATGCCCACCCAGTTGCTCTCTCACTCCCCTTCCTCATAGAACATGAGAAGAAAATAAGATGGGTCAAGATAAAGATGGGGAGGTCACTTAGCAAGATGCTGACATGGACAAAACAGATTAAATCTGTGAAAATTAAATTAATTAGTTTCCAATTAATTTAGATTTGGATGGCGAGAAACAGACAAGAACAGGCAAAAAGTGAAAAACAGACAAGAACAAAAGCCAGCTCCCTGTCCTTCCTCAGTTCAACTTCATTCCTTCATCTCTGACTCCTCTACCTTCGCTTTCCTGAGTAGCATAGAAGGATGAGGAATGAGAGGCTGCAGTCAGTCTGTGACATCTTGCCTCTGCAACTCATTCCTCCACACACTCCCTCCTCGCTCCCATGAGCTGCAGTCCTTCATGCTCCAGCATGGGCTCTTCATGGGCTGCAGTTCCTTCAGGGAATATACATGTGCTGTGGAACAGACTGTGCAAATATAAAACAACAACAACTGGAGGAAAAAAGGAAAGCAAATGGCTCAGGTATGGATAAAGGACCAAAAGGAAGTATTTTTATTTAAAAATAAAAGCACAGAACACCAAGTGATAGATTTACTTACCTCATTGTATTTTGTGTTTTGCTATGATTTTCCATTAACTGACTATCTGGCAATTGTTACAATAAATATCTACATATTTCTTCTCCCTTGCATAATGTACTCTATACTTATTTTAGTATCAATATGTTACAATGGTTTAAACTCTTTTTTGTCATTTCTCGATAACATACAATAACTAGAAGTTAACGTCAAATACACTGTTTTGTAACTTCCTCATAGGCATTTTTGATCTATTTAGAATGTCAGAGTAATTTCTAAATACTACCTGCCCTTACATTCTTCCAAGGCAAGAGGTGAACTAGGATGCACATTGTATATATTTATACTCTATAAGGCTGATGTCTAGAAAGAATGTATATTTTTAAATTTGTATCAAAGCCTTTGTTTTTTAAAATTACATAAGTCTAGGAAAGGTTCTAGTTGTCAAAAACACCTCTCTTCAACAGGACACATATAAAAAGGTATGCTTGCATCCTCTGCTCAGTTTAATAAACCTAAGCCACTAGAGGAAATCAGGGAAATTTCTTGCTCTTTCACTTTTCTCAATAGTTTTTTTTAAATAGTCAAATACACTTTCTAAATGTCCATTGCATTGAAGTGAAAGGAAAATTTAGCATGCACACTTCAAAGGAATTTAGGCATGGATTTGCTGGGATCCTAACTGCTCAACCCTATTAAAATCATACTACTCATGAGCAAGGAGTAAGCAGCAGCAAGAAAACACTGCCAAGGTTGGACTTCACCTGCAGAGGAGCTTTGAGAATTGAACCTTAAAAGGTCTTACATGCCAAGATCCCATCTAACTCTCTCCTTAAGTATTTGTGTTTCCATATGAGACTAGAAGGAAAGTCTAAACACCAGCCCAGGAGTTTTTTTTTTCCCAACATCGTTTCAGCATCTTCCGCATTTGATGTCAAATGCATGGATAGTCTTTGAAACAGAGACCAAAACTTCAAATTGTTTCTTTTTCTTAGGACTCCGCTCTTTAGCGGTGGGTTATGAAGCATTAAATCATTTTGTGTAAGGGGAACCTATCTTCCCTGGCAATTGCTGACACCTGGGAACTATTATGCAAAAGCGGAGGGTAGGAAGAAATGTTTCTTTGAGCTAAAGTTAGACAGCAAAGTACATACTAAATGCAGTGAGCCATGGGACTCAAAGTAGAGCTTAGTTACTTACCTTCTCATCATTTGAATGGTTAGCAGCTCATTTCTGGGACTAGTCTATTTTTTAAAAAAAATTAAGACTCCATTAAAATGTAGAGATAGTGGCTCAGATTCCGACTACATCTGCAGCTCCAAAGCAGAGTTGAGAACTTTGGAGCAGGCAGCTCTGAGCAGCCTAAGTTTTGAGCCTGTCCTTCAGAGTAAGCAATTTATACATAAGCCACAGTACACAGAAAATTGCTGTAGACTAATATGATGTTATACAAACAGGGAATAAAAAGATAGACACGAGGTCCTGCTATCAGAGCTGGAATACCCAACATGTGTGAGCCTTGCTCCTGCCAGAAAGGATTTGTCATGCATATTCTTTTGAGGGAACAGCCAATTTTCTTCTGATCGAAAGCTGCGAATCAATAGCTGTTAAGAAGAAAAACAATATATGAAGCCAGTAAAAGACAAGAAACAGATCTGTGCTTTCACTGTGTTTGTAGAATCATTCATAAAAACAGTATAGGTTGAAAAGGAGCTTGATAGATCACTCAGTCCAACATTTTGTGGGAAAGGAAGACTATACGAGATTATCTAGCACACTGTTCAATTGCATCTTGAAAACCTCCTGTGATGGGGACTATGCCACATACAGTGGTTCCACTGAATGATTGTTTTCACTATAAAAAATTCCTTTCTTACATCCAGGAGACACCTCCCCCAGTGCAGCTCTTACCCATTGTCCTTTGTCTTCTTCTGTGTGGTTCCGTGCAAAGAGAGAGTCATCTCTGTAGTCACTCATAAACTGTGGAATATTGTGATGAGTTCCCCACTGAGCCTTTTCTTCAGGCAGAAAAGACCTAATTCCTTCAGTCTTTCCTCACAGGGCATGTTCTTCAGCCCTTTGATCATCTTCATGGCCCTCCTTTGGACCTCTCCAGTTTGTCTGCATCTTTTTTCACTTGTGGAGACCAAAATAGGCAACAATATTCCAGGTACAGCCTGACAAGCTGTGTAAAACTAGTTTACATAGCAGATATCATTATAAGCACTTTTCTTTTTTTGAGTCCCTGTGTTGATGTGAACCTGAAGTTGCATCACCCTTGTTCTCTCTGATGAGGAATTTGGTGCTTTTGTTTTATTTTGCATTCCTTCACAGTTATAATTAGATTTTGGATCCAACTGGGATTATCACATTTTACCTCTGTACTTTAAAGTTGCAATATTGGAAAATTACCAGACCATAATAAAAGATGAGACTTACAAGAAGTCCTATTTGCAATTATATTAACTTTGGTGATGCACTGGAAATTAAGAAACTGTGCTTGACACAGAGCTGCACGTCTTGGATTCCTTCAGACGTTGTTATGTGTTCACTGTGAGCTCAACCACCCGAGCACTTTGCTGCCTTTTAGAAATTCTGCCTGTTTTTTTCATAGTTGGATTGTCTTTTAAAATACCCACAGACCAGCCATAATGCCACTGTGTACATTTAATCTAAAATGTTCAATAGCTGTCACCATCAGCAATTGAATTGCTGTAGAATGGAGAATACATTTTTGTCCCCTACTAAAATTGAATTCACCTGGCTTTATTTCACAGTTAGATAATATCACATGCTCTAGTGAATAATTGTATGTTTGTCTATCTGCACAAAGATGTGCATAAATGCACACACACAAGCTAGTTTATGATAATCTCTTTTTCAGACATCTGCCATTATGATTCCTGATCACCAGTAGCTTCTGACGTTTGTTTCGGTTCAGGTAGTGTTCAGGTTACTGAATACGCAAACACACTCTGAACTTTATGTGCCTCTTGAGTCTGCAAAAGGCAGCTGCAGCTTTCTCAAATGTTCAGTACTTCCTCCTATAGAGCCCAATTCCCTCCTGAGAGGTGCACATGAAAAAGAACTCGCCCTCTGCACACGAGTTTTTCTTCTTCTGAAAGAAAAAAACCAGGATCAGCCATATAGGTGAAGTGGTCTTGAACTGAAAGATACTCCTGTAGAAAATACAATCCAACAATAAAGATCAGGACAATACCTTCAACTTTCCCTACTGCCTAGACCTTCATATCTCACTGTGATTATATAGAACTCTTAATATTTTTGAAAGACATATACTTGCTACAGAGAACTCCTATCACACATTTCTAAGATCAGGGAAACAGGAGAGTGGTTTTGAAGGTATATTGTTATAAGTCTTTGTACTCTTCTGTTGAATATCCAATTGATCTGCACACTGCAAAGTTATCCTGGATGGTGAATGAAATGTTGAGGACTTAGTCCTAATTCCTCTCTCTTGATTTAGGCAGGTAACATGGGCCCAGAACTTTACCTTCATCACTCCTACCTGAAGAGACTTGACTGATGTTCTTGAATGAGGGACTTGTCCTGCCTAAGCTCTCTTTGTAGTCAAAAGGGACTGTATCTTCAATTTTCTGAATCTTTCAGTCTTACTGAGTTGGAAAATAGAGATTAAGATACCTAAACTTCATTCTATTTTCCTCAGGTAAGTGCTTTAGGTAAGGAGGATTAAATCAAAGCTTTGGATAAGAGAGGAGGAGGAGGAGATCCTCACTATTCAGTGTTCAGTGTCAGCTAACAGCCTTTGTTTTGTAGAATACAATGCTTTTGCTGTCTTTCCTCAGACTTCTCATGCTCTTAAAAATGTCTTTCCTAAAGCAAACTCAGCTCCTAAGACTGAGCAACTGGATTGGCCAAGCCTCTATGAGGAGCCATACCACTGTCATGCTGTCCTTTCCAGTGCTGTACCCTAGATAGCACTTCTGGGTGTCTTCTCCTATCCTGCAGGCAAACCTAATGGTAATTTAGGATGTTGATGGTAGCTGGGATGTATTTTGGAGGACTGCTAGTATGCAAATGATTTAGCTTGAATATTTACTTCTAGCCAGTTTTCTAGATACTAAACCACTTGAGCTGAAAGTTGTGCTACAGCTAGGACACTACATATTTCTCCCAGTATAAATCACCCATTGTGAAACTTCCCGCCCTGGGGGAGGTACTGGGCATTCCCATCTGAACTTGAGCATATATAAAGCTCAGGTTTTGGGACTTCTGGTACCACTCATCAGATCCAGAGGAGGACCAGAACTTCAACAGGACTGTGACTGCCACTCTCAACAAGACTGTGATCATCATTTCAACAGGACTGCGACCATCATATGGATAAACAGGTGTTTCCTTTCCTTTTACTTTGCACCCAGGAGGCCACACAATGCTCAGCACAGGGGCTAACAAACACTGTTCTGTTCTTGTCCCCAGGGTGCTGGGTTATACATCTGTCTTTGGAGGGTTAAAACCAGGTTTTTTTCTGTATCATTGTGTTTATTGTAATCTTTTAATCTTTTCAGTAAATTGTAATTCTGACTTGTAATCTCTCGAGTTCATTTCTCTCTCTGGTTTACTTTTAAACCAGCACACCTTCACATGTAATTTTTTTTTTTGTGTTAAGTGTAATTTTTTTTTTTTCTTGAAATAATTTATATGAGTTTCCAGACATTAACTGAATTTGAGTCAATAGCGTAATGTTTACATGAGAATCATAGCAAATATAGTCCCAAGAGGCCATCTAGTACATTTAGTTGCCCAAAGGTAAGATCATCTATGACTAAACTACTCTTGACAGATTTTTGTCACATCAGTTCTTGAAAACTTCCAGTGGCAGAAGTTTGCATGTTCTCCTTTGGTAGTGTACATTAGTGCTTTGCTATGCCTATAGTTGAATACATTTCTCCCATTTGCCAAACCAAATCTTTCTTGCTGTCATTTAGCCCCATTTCTTCCTGTTCTATCAGCAAGGAATAAGTAGAACAGTTTATTCCAATCAAGAATTTTTGAGTTCTGAAAACTATAGTTTTACTCTGTCTGAGCATTCTCCAGATTTATAAACAGTATACTTATTAATCTGTTCAGTTATGATGCCCTCTGCTCTTCCCCACATACTACCAGCTACCTTTTCTCAGAAAACCTAATCAGATTGGTCTGATTAAATTTCGTTGGTGCTGGCTATTACTTTCCACTTTATTCTTTAGAGTCTTAAAAAGAGATTTTTGTTTGTTTGGTTGGTTTGCTGCTGTTAGTTTTAAAAATATATTTTTTATACCTACCTATATATATATCTAGTCTAGATTTATCTATATCTATATGCTACTAGGAATTCTGAAAGTCTGATCTATCATTCCCTGTTTTGTGCTTCCTTCTGCCTCTCCTTTCACAGACCAATACTCTTTTGGAGTCTCCTGAAAAAGTACCTGTTCTCCACATGTTCTCGTAGAAAAATGTAATACTGTTCGAGCATGTTTCAAATACTCCTTAGGGGTTCTAGACTAAATTTTTTTTGTTCTATTTAGTTCCAACAAAACTTCTACAAGGAGTCTCTAAGCAGTTCTTCTATATTGAACTGACTTCTTATCCCACTGTGAATGAGGCTAGTCAGCCATCTGATCACAGTTAATGTTTTTGTGGTGAAATTTAGAATTGAAACCTCTCATAAATCAGATCTTCCATCATTCTTACTTTAATCAGTCAATAATGTTATCTCCTCCTGAAAATCAAGTAATCTCTTCCTTCTAATGAGATGTTAACTATCTTAGCTAGGAATACACATTTTCCTCACTGGGCATAACAATCTCTGTGCTGATTTGTAAGACATATGACTTTAATAAGCTGATACCAAAAATCTGAGCTACCTCTTATGCTTGCTGACTGCCAAATGTTCCAAATATCCCCAGCCAATATTCCCAGCTTTCTTCTGACAGCTTGTGTAATATGTGAAATATTAACTGTGGAAAGCACCACATGACATCAAAAGTTAGTTTAAAGTACAGAAATGAACCAAATTAAAACTCAAGTTACATAAGTGGTACTTGAACACTGTGTGTTCATTTTAACATTTGTATGAGCAGCCACCTGTATTTTCTGATGTACCTGAAGCTCTGAAAGGCTCCCTGTTCTGTTGCAGTGGAATGTCATGCAAACTAAGCAGCTGATGTTTTAGTCAACTCACATACTCAATGAGGGGTAGTGCCTGAGAGCCTGACAGACCATGGGAATCAATCTGACTAGAGAACTGGAGTTGTCTTCCTTTTCTGAGATGAATAATGGACTCAACCCTCTGCTGACACAAAACCTGGGAAATGAAGCAGCAAACTCTCTGTGAGAATGGGAGAAACACACCCTTTCTTTAGACTAAAACATTAACTTCACCTTTTTTAACAGTACCTTTTTGTTCTTTCTCAAAATCCTATCTGGTCTCAATTGGACCCAGAGCCAGAAAACAGGCATGGTGTTATTGAATACCATTTTGTAATACTAATTTTACCTTTTTACTTCTCTTTTTGCTTTATCTCACTAGAAAGTTACAAGAAATTAATCAAATTATTTATTCTGTCTAGTTCTTAAAAGGCATTTAGGTCAGAGGACAGAAGAGAAAGAATCTCACTCATTTTTGTTTTATCCATGCTGCTTTGTTTGCCTTAAGCCTCTCATAAAGGATAAGTCATTAATTCTTTCCTTTAAAAAAAGCAGGTTTGTAGAGTCTGATTTACAATGGAATTTTCAAACAAAAATTTAGAAGGATGAGGTCCCATTATGAGGGGAATTTCAGCAGAGCAGTGTTCTCAGATATTAATTTTATGGCTTATTGAAAAACACTTCTTTGAAATCTGACAGTGTTTATGCAAAATTGCTTTCCCCACTGGATGGATCATATCTCAAATATTTAACTTCTGTCTACTTTGTATTAATTCAGTATAAACATAGTGTGTGGTACAAGTCTTGATTTTATTTTATTTTTTCTGTGTTCAAAGAGCCTGAAGAATTCCCTAAAGATTTATTCTCTGGGAGGAAAGACCTGCTTTTCATCATCTGGTTACTCAGGTCCCATAAAAAAGTTCAATGCTTGACAGAATCTCAATTCCTCATCTTTTTTGTCAAGGTAGTGTCCAAATAACACAAAACTATGGTTCTTTGGTGTTCTGCAATGAAAACTTAAGTGCTCTCTATTAATTATAAATAAACTAGTATGCCAGGTCTTCAATGATATTGAAAATTTACGGCAGCAAGAAAGATTTCAGAGAGATAGAGGGACATTCAAAATTGACTGCCAGGGTTCAGCGCTCCAGAATAGATTGGAGTGAGGCTGTGAACATACTGTTTCAGTATACAGAGGAGGCAAGATTTGTGGCATTATTTTTCCAAACCCAATTAAACATAGTGAGTTTGAAATTTGCTGACAAGTGCTGAAGTTTGATGGTTTCCGTTTTTTTGGTGCACTTTAAAAAGCTGGTCATGAAAAGATTTAAATAGCAGCTTATTCAGTTCTATCTGTCCCCAGCCAGTCAATCAAATTTCAGTTGGTGGCCAAGCAGTGAAGCAGGAATCAGATATTGTGAGATATCAGCAAAATCAAGATGGAATTGATCATATTATAAGGATATGGAGAAATAGGGAACTTGGACTTGGGCAATAAAAGCAGATTAGAGAGGAAGCAGATATGGACCTAGACACTGTGGAACAGGAAAGGCTGTAGAAAGGCATAAAATCAGTCACGCAATGAAAGGGAGACCTGAAAAGTGAGCAATGGAAAATATAGAGGGGTAATAGCTGATGAAAAAAAAACCACAAAAACAAACACATAGGGGTAGCAATATAAAAAGTTCTGGTACAAACTGGGAAAAAAGGACAGAACAGAGTAAATATGGAGACATTGCAGTCTCCTGGCACACATTCTATGAGGTAAATTAACTATTAAATTCTTAGAAAGTATCTGTTAATATTGTTTTTTCCTCAAGATATTTACAAAAGGTCCTGAAAACTGGGGAAAAGAAGACCATTTAAACAACTGGTAATATGAAGCTGGCATAGGGATGATGATGGCTCGTGATGTATGCCTGTTCCTGAACATATTCATAATAGTTTATACACTATCAGTCAAATTAAAATCAACATGAATATATAAAGTAAAACACTTGCTTTCTGATGTGAACCTAGGAGAATACTGCTGTCACTGATATGTAAAATCACTCTTAATTAATTTGCATTACTTCTTATTTTAGGTTAATAATCAGGTGAGGCTTAAAATCAATAGATTTGACTATTGTTTTACATACCTACTATATTTACCCAAGTATTTTCAGTTGCCCTCTTACTGGCTTGAGTCTTGATTTCATTTGGAGCTGTACAGAGTTCAATACCCGCAACAAAGCATTGCCAATCTAATTGGAAGATAAAGGAATAAAGAAAGATGAAGAGATCACACCACATATTTGAGGCAGGAGCTGAAATAAGTCCAGTTTCCTGATTTCACAATTGTAAACTAGTGCTACCTGTGCCCTCTTGCACAAATTTTCTCATCAGATATTTTCTTTGTTCTTTCAACTGTTCAGTGTAAAATCCTGTCCTCTTGCACTGGTGATGCTTTAAAGGTTTTCTTCTTTCTCCGAGAGATGTTTCCTGGATGTCAGAAAAGGAAACTGAAGCAGCAAAAATGTTTTTGCACACATCATTGCTGCTCAATCATTTTAGCTGCTGACCTCACCCTACTCAATTAAGAAATCCTTGGAGCCTCAAGACAGCATCTGACTTGCAGAGTACTGGGTGCTTTCTGCTTCGTTTGTTGTTCATAGTGCCTTAACGGGAAAGCATGCTTTACAAATTAAGAAGAGTATGGAGACTGCTCTTGTGCGTCTAAATGCACACACACACACTCATATATCCATGCAAATGCACACAAGCACATACATATATACACATATGCTATAGCTGAGTTCAGTCTGTATCTCTGAAGTTTGATAAAGACCCAAATTTTATCAAATAATTTATATCATTTATTAGAACAGAATGCTGAGGCAAAAGAAATTCTGTTTATGCGCTTATGCATAAAAATATGTTTTAATGCACAGAGATACATCTGAATGAGTAAATATGTATTTTCCTATGTACGTGGGTGTGTGTCTATATGGATGTGTATGCGCTCTCTATACACAGCTGATGGTATTTGGGTGCAGCAGATACTTTAAGCTTTGAAAGAATGTGATTAAGCACAAAAATAATGTAGATGTAAATTCACTTGGGGAGGGAGGAGGGGGCTTTTTCTTTTTTTTTCAATAGCAAAGAGTGTTAAATGAATACAGTTATGCTGTGAATAAATGAACTGTGCAGATGAATATAATTCCAAGTCATGTGGCTGACAATGTGCATCCAATAGAAGAAAACAGTAATGTGGAAGGGTTTTTATCCTTCCTAGTAACTATCTGTTTGTGGGCTTCATGGTACTAATTTCTCTTTCCATTCTCACTCCTAGTCTCGTACAATGGATAAGACCTCAAAGTAAATGCTTTCTCTCCTTTGACCATATAATTTTCTTCAAGATTCTCATACAGGAAAAAGGATTTAAATAAGATTAATAAAGATTTCATCAGAGATAATATCAGAACACTGAAATCAGAACCCAAATTTTCCTGTTAGGTTTTTTCCTCAAACAGCGAGGCATGATACAGTTATGGCAAGAGGCGAGGAGAGGACGTGTGTCTGTTTGCAGCATGTTGGCCTCTTACTGGATTAGATGAGCTGCCAAAGGTTGATCACACAGAGCAGAAGTGCAAATGACTACCGAACTGCAACCCTATTGCACTAATGAGAACCCGAAGGCTACATCGCTTGGAAACCTGCAATTATTGCTGCTGGATCAGGCCCCAAAAATGCTGCTGACAAAATATACTTTAAATTGCATGTTTATGTTCCAGAAAATGGCTCCTCTGGAGAAAACACTGACCTGACCTTCCGATCATAAACCCATGTCCTCTCATCCTTACTATTAATGCAACTGATCTCCAGAAGCCATTTTAATCTTACTGTTCATCTGTCATTTTACTCTTTCTCCTTTTGAGAGCTATGACATAGCAGAGAAGAGTCGGAGAAGAGTGGTGGTGAGGTTGCTCTCAAATAACTGATTTTTAAGAAATTAACTTTGAAGGAAAAAAAACTCCAGTGAAAAGGGAGAGCTCGCCTTTCTGGCTTTCTCCTCTGCTGAAGGAAAGCCATAGTAGCCTCAGCCTTGGAAAAGCACATCCTAAGCCAATATGAATCAGTTTAGCTCTGTTGAGTGCAATACTGCTTCACTAGTAGAATAGGTTTTCCTGAACCCTGGAGTAGGCAAGGGTTCCTTCTTTCATTTTCCTCATGCCTGTCAGGAGATTCTTCCTGTACATTTCTTTTTCCTTTATATCTCATTGTCCTGTCAAATTTGCATGACTAGTGCAATGTTTCAGTCACCAATATCAAGTGCTTATCTGTGGGTTTTTTTCAGGCACTTCCAAGTTTCTGTTCCTAGAGGTGGGTCAGGAAAAAAGAAGCTGCTTATTCTTTTTATTCATGAAGAATTTGAAATCTACTTGTCTCTTAAAGGAAGCATACCTTCACATCAATATAGCATTTTTCTTCCGCTAACTTCCCATTAATTTTGGAATTATGAATTAACTCTGTGTCTCACACTGTTTCTGAGCAGTAAAACCAAGCAAAGAAAGATAAGAATCTTTCTGAATTTACAGAACATATTTATGGTAAAACCAGAAAAAAAACCCAGACATATTAAAGCTTTTTTCTTTACCCCAGTCACTAAATCCAAGCCCATAACAGTGTCAATTGTAAACAGAAGTTGGTTAAACCTGAAAACTGTGAACAGCAATCATCTACTTGGAATTACCATAAGAATGGTATGCATAGCTAGTATGGATCACTGTCCTAGCTAACTAGGCTTCCCTCTCATTTGGGGATGATAAATTGATGTACCTAAGCTATTTCCAATTCTAGACTTAACTTTTCAAGCCAATTTGGGGAATTCTGCTCCATGATGTGTTGCGTAGCTTAAGTACTGCTTGCAACATCAAGATATATAGCCAGATACCATCTCCTTGCTCTTTTACTTTGGACATAAACATACAGCCCTTTGGAGGATTTTTGAAAACCTGTACTTGGGAATGCTGCAGGAAATCAATGGAACTGCCTGTTTGTCTGTCTCTAAAAACAGAGCCTTACACAATGTGTGTTACTGAAATGTAAATAATAAATAAGGTTCTCTCCCTGTAGATTCAGTTGTATGATCTGCTAATGTAAAAGTGGATTTCAGGATGCCTTCATTGTGTATGTTGTTTAAAAATTAAGAAAGGTAGGTGACTTATACATAAAGACCATCTTGAAAAGCAAAGTTTCAGTTTGAATTTAATCTTAGCCAATACTGGAAAAGTTCTTATTTGGTACCTTATTTTGTTCTTATTTAGCTTTGTCATCAAGTTAATGGGTACCTATAAGATGCTCTGACAAAGAAAGAATTGTATCCGAGAGGAGAAAAAGACTCAAATTAAGTAGACAGAAGCAGATATCAATAAAAGTATGTCTGTGTGTATATATACATACATCCATTTATACATGTGTGTGTAAACTATAGGTAGTATCTGTAAAACTGAACCACAATTTGCAAACTTGGCCTTTGTGACTTCTATTAAGGGGGCAGTCTGCACAACAGAATGAATGATGAAGCAATAAAAGTGGTCTTATAGCTCTCCAATCACTTCTCTAATTCCTACTTAAACTCCCAAGGGAAAAGAAATCTTTATACACTGTCTCTATGAGTAAAGAGAAGTTGACTTGTTCAGTTGTACTTTTATTTTTTTTGTAGAAGACACTTCTTGAACTTCTTGACAAACTGTGGGAAGGTAAATGGGAAGATTCATTTGGTCCAGGAAAAATTGCTTTAAAGAAGAAAAAAATTAAGTTCCTCTACCACAAAAAGTAAGTATAACACACACAAAAAAGTGTTAAAACAACACAGAAGCAGAAACACATTAAAAAAATAAATATGACTGCAAAAAACTTTCTTCTAAAAAACTACCATTGAATGTTCCTTGCAACTCCTAATGGATTTTAATGTTTATATCTCTTTTCCTGGTACCAGTTGCTCAGTTTTATCAAATTAAAAAGCAGACCACTCTTGACTTCAAAAGGAGTGAAATTCAACACCATATTTTTGCCTGAATTCCAGTGAAGTCTTTGGCAGTGGTAACTGTATTCAATTCATAGTACATAATCTATACAGAATAGACGAACTTGCAAAAGTATTTATGGAGTCCTTTTGAATTTCTGTTTCCTGTTAGTGTTCTTTAAAATGCCAGGTAATGTTGTGGAAACCAATATCACTGTTTCACTGAAGCTCTAAACAATGTTTTATTTCTCATCTTTTAGTTTTAATGAGAGCGTGCTGCTTTCTCCTAATAGAGCTGAGTAAACAATCTATGTACATTTTATTCAATTACTTTAGCTCTTTTTCTTCTTATGGTAATTACCTATGAGCGGACAATGATTGCTACCATTTGTTTGTTCTTCCCAACTACTTGCTGATTATTCTGCACAAGCAACTTGTAGTCTGTGTTATTGCAAACTGACTGCTTGCAAAGATTCCTTTGGGGATCAGTGTTTCATTGCCTAAAGCCAAGTACTTGCTTCTTTTCCATGATTGGATGATCTACTTTGTCACAAAACGTATTCTATTTAATAAATTCATAGCTTCATCCTGCAGCATGCTCTCTAGACCAACAATCTGGAGCTACATCATGGTAATGGGAACCTACATATTAAACACAATCTCTGTCATGAAAACCTAAATCCTGATAAATATATTATCCCAAAGCTGATATGCCATTCTCTGTGCAGGCACTTATTTAATTTTGCTCTTGGCATTAACAATTAGAAGTGTTTCTTTCATTCAGATTCCTGTTGAGACAATTTCCATTGTCATTAGGGACTGCAAATTAATTTATAATAAGACTTTTAGCGTTTGGCATTGTTTCTTTTTTGGATTGTAATGTTTCTTTTTAGTGCCTGGATTCACTTTACCTGGAAAATGCAATGGACAAAAACTATGATTTGTACCAAAGCAAATACATATCTGAAAGTCTTTTCAGGGCTGCTATTATAGTAAGTCTCTTATCAGCCTTCTACTTATCATAAACAACCTAATTTTTTGAATATCTGTATAATTAATAATTGTGCAAGGCCTTTTTTGAAACAACATTCTGGACTACTGAAAGCTAAATTATTCCAAAATTATTAACCCATTTTTAAATAACTTTGAGATTAAGTCATATTAAAAAGAAATTTGGACTAAACCTAAGACAATCTGGAAGATTTAGATCCTCAGGAGAGCATCTTACGCACTGTGGCTTGAACTGTGCATCAGTTGTCATAGCCCAAGTCACTTCTTTAGAGTCAGCACCATTTCAAACAGGTGGCTGTAGATCTTTTCTAATAATACAGCATATAATACCACATAGATGTGTAATCTAATCTACCATGAAATCACAACAGTAATTAAGCCATAGATTTGAATCCTTTTCTCAGAGATCATTTTTGTTGATCAAATCTGGCTATTGGCTGAAGAAACTTACTCTAGTTCACCACAATTTCTTGTATTTCTCATTATTTCATTAGCCTGCTACCCAGTATTTAGATTCCTATTTTCCTTCAAAGTAGATTAGCAGGTCTGTCCTGCACTGTGCTGACTGTCAAAAGGTAAAGCAGGGCACAAGGAGTGGTGCGTGAGGCTGCAATTTTTCCCTATGCTGGATACTTTGTAGTGGATGTAACAGAAGCAAATCTAACAAACTGCAAAGATTACAAAATGCCTGAACAAACTATGATGCAAGACCAAAATTCTTTTACAAGAGTCTGTAAGCTAAATAACACCATTTGAAATATTCTCTCCTGCTGTATAATTTAAGCAAAAGTCAGTAGGGTAAGCAAATATCTTACAACCTTTTACATTTAATACTTGCCATGTTTCCTACTTCAGATCCAAGAATTTACTGAAGTTCAGCTCTGGTTTTGGTTTCCAGGCCTGCACCTCTCCTGTACTGTAACAGTGAGTAGAACATTTATCTTCAGAATTTAGTTTCTCCAGTTGTTAAAAGGTGTTTGCCTTTACTAATTTTAAGGTGCTTGTAGACTACTGAATGAAAGAAACTATTCATAAATCACTGATTTTGTCTACTATTTGACATACATCTGGACATTTTGCCTGTAGCATACCTCTGGAGATTGAACAGATTGTCCTAATTCATCTAAGTAAATAAAAGAGATTAAGCCAGATCTTGATATTAATTTTCTGTGTGTTATCTTGAGGTAGAAGGCATGGATTTGAAGTCTTAGGACATAGGAATTTGATTGTTTGAATTATCCATAACAATAGAAAGTGATTCACAGTATCTGTGATCATCTGAATAAAACTAGAAAAACAACATAAATGTGAAGTTCACTTTAGAGAGTTCTTTGTGGATTTAAAAGCTGAAGCAAGTTTTCCCTTCCCAGAAAGATGGTATCTTGGTCATACATTAAACACCAGCAGTAGTCCAATCAAAATGTCCTTTAGCTAATAGATACTAATAAAGAAGAATGAGAGGCTAATGTTGAGCCCCGCAGTGCTGTTATTGAAAGAAACAGATATGAACTGTGGCAGCAGTTATGAAGCAAATTTTAAGTTTTGGTCCTAGTAGATTTTAGATGGAAACTTACCATGTCTTAGATTTCATTGTCTTTGTTACTAGAGATTTCAGTAGCCAGATGGTCAGGGAAAATCGCATGTACACTTTTTAAAGGTTAGTGATATGTGGAAAATGATACTGTTACTTATACATTATCTTTGAAGTGAAGATAATGCTCAATGACACAAGACCAAAACATGTTTTACTATGCATTATGCTTTGCTGTTGCACTCATTATGGCTGTGCTAATTCTTCTCAGGAAGGTTTTGATTTTCTTTCCAGATGCTGCAAATTGAACTGGATTTTTGCAGTCAAGAGCTGATTTTTCAAGTTTAGTTTTTTGTTTTTAACTCTATCAAGCTCCAGCTTCCTAGAGTCCCCTGAGAAACAATTCAGGGATTATCCTGCACAAGAACCTGAAATCAAATGAACCTGAGTCGTCATGCTGTAAATTACAAATGTAAGAAGTCATAATATCTCTAGAATGATAAAAATTATAAAACCAAATAAAGAAATTGTACGTATTTCAATAACCATAAAGATTGACTTAAATTTTCTAAGTAATACTATAGTGGAGAGTTGTGTATGACTATCTCCTTACGTTTGGTCTTTTAAGAGAGTTAAAATCAGATTGACTGTACCTGTTGGTTATTCTCAGGTATTCTCTATTCTGAGACAGGGACAGGGAAAATTCTTAAGAGCTGAATTCCTATAATGTCCCCACTCCTAGAATGTTAGCAAAACTTTTTTTTAATGAATCTCAGAGCTCTTTGCTGTTTAATTACCTTCATTAATTTTAAATGAACTTAATTTGTATAAACCGTGTCTCCAAGAAAGTTTGGATTTTTTTTTCTTTTTAATGTATGTATGGTATACACGTGGGAAAATGATGATATTTTTGCAGAAAAAGAAGACTATACTGTGTAAGAAAAATTTTTGGTTCATTTTGCAACCAGGAATGTTAAACATTTTCTTATGAGTTGCTGGAATTCCTCATGTAAGTTATATTTCAAGTTTATTGCTGAACTCAAGTGCGGGAATATCCAGGTAGATTTAGACTATTCATGATGCTTTTGTGATAATTGAAAAAATACTCTCTTCTTCTCCAAGGAAGAAGAGAAATAGAATTATGGAGTGGAAAAGTTAAGAAACCTTCTAAAAAGAAAACACTCAGGTGAATTTTCTTCATACTTTGCCAAGATATTCAAAGAACAATTCCTGTGAAGTTCTACAGCTCATCATATTTATGATATAACAGTTTTGATAACAGGGCAAGTGATGTATTGAAAGTTCAAGGTTATGGAATGGCTGCTTATGGCTTTCTTTTACAAGAAATACTTACACAAAGATGTATCAGCTAGAAATTGTCCATGAGTACAGTGAAGATGAAACATAATTCTGTTTTTTTCACCTGAGAGAGTTGTGTTATTTCATTTTAACTCGAGACTGACAGCTGAGTTTAACCTGAAACCAAGGACCCTCATTTAAAGTCTATTCAAGCTAACATAAAGATCTGTACAGATCCCGGTTGTGCTCCCATTGAAGTTAGTAGTAAAGCTCCCAGTGATACAGGTTTGTTGTCAAATCATTTAGATATAAAACAAATGTGATGTAAGGAAAAAAGAATATATTAAAGAAAAAGTGACAGGTGTTTTTAAAACTGAATGGGGCAGCATTGCACTGTCAGTTAAAAAGACTAAAAAGCAAGAGATCCTATCACTAATTTCTCTCTTCCAGGTGATTGTAAGTATGGTGAGCTAACAGAGTCAACAAATGGTTTTCCTATGAACAAAACAATTGAGGTGTTTTTTAAAGGAATTTTATAGATCCAAAGATTGATCCTTAATACAGTAAAACAGCTTATTTCTTTTTTTCCAGCCCCAAGCAAACTGTAGTTAAAATTATAAAGCACAAACCATTGTTTTTAAACTATAAAGTCCTGATGTATAGCAGTAATAACATAGCCCCGACTCTTTCTAAGTAGGGCTAAAATCCTCACAGAGCAAAGCTGCAGTACTCTGTGGATGTCTGCTGAGTGTTCAATACATATATCTTCAGCAAATTCTCTCATGAGATATATTTTCTTCACGTTATTATTATTATTATTATTATACGTATTCTGTTTCTGTTACTTCTCTTGCCGGCATGGCTTGTGGTACAACCACACTGGGGAATTTGTCTGGGATGAAAACTTACACTTCACTTGAACAACCAGATGGAGTCTAATTCAGTAATGTGTTATAAGTCTTACTGAGCACGCCTTGCTTTTTTTCTGAGCAGGGCACTAAGGAAAAATTCAGACAACTTTCCTAATCTTCCATTCAGAAAAGTTTTCCCTGTTCTACATTGATTTTAATTGGAAAAGGGCCTGGTTAACACTGCCTCTTTACATGTCTTCTAGCAATATGCATGTGCTGAAGGACAGATTTGGCTACCGCTGTGTTCTAACTTGTATTACTGAGTGCTAAAAACCCTGCTTTATTTGTTTCCACCTATCAGTGGACATTGACACTGACGTTGCATTACTTAGCTGCCAATAGAGTAATCATGTGGTCTAAGGGATCACCATGGCTTATAGGCTTGTGTCAGGGCAGACCCAAGAGAAAGAGTAGGAACAAGGCACTTGATTAACAGTCAGTTGTTTGAAGAGGCTGAGCTCTGCCTATTTGTCAGCTTTATTAGCTTTTCTGACAATAGTAACAACAACAATGGCAACTCATGGCTAGGCTTTGCGAACAAAGATTTGGGAAGGGCTCTATCCACATTTGTTACACGCACGCTGGTGGCTAATAAGGCCAATACGAGATAGACATGTCTGGTTGCAAAAGGCACAGCAGAAAGACTCCTTAGGTGGTATATTCCGCAAGTCACGGTCTTTTCTCCTTGAGAGTGATCCTATGTGCGTTCTCAAAGGAAGCAACAGCGTTGTAGATGGTGTGTCTTCAGGCCTCCCTATTTGAGGCCAGAGTAGACCAGTTATGTTGATCAATATGGCCGAGGCTGAGATGTTGTTTCAGGGAGTCCTTGTATCTTTTCTTTGGGGCTCCTCTCTTGCGGAAGCAAGTTCACCATAAAGCAAGATCTTAGGGAGGCGGTGGTCCTTCAACCTGGAGACGTACCCTGCCCAGCGCAGCTGTGTTCTCAGCAACATGGCCTCAATACTTGTGACTGCTGCTTGTTCTAGAACAGACATATTAGTCACATAATCTGACCAGTGGATGTTTACGATTGTACGGAGACAGCGTTGATGGAAGTGTTCTAAGAGACGCAGGTGATTGACAGAGAGACAGACAACAGGTTAGCAAAGGCATACAGTGCTTTCAGAAAACTCCATAAAAGAGTATGGCGTAATAAACACCTGAAGAAAAGTACTAAGATCAGTGTTTACAGAGCCATTGTGCTCTCTACTCTTTTATATGGTTCCGAATCATGGGTCATCTACCGCCACCACCTACGACTCTTAGAACGTTTCCATCAACGCTGTCTCCGTACAATCCTAATGGCTACTAAACACATAATATTTACAGAACATCATCTCCTTTGAAGGGATACAAGACAAACCCTGACAGCAGGTCACCCAAGATACATCTATAAGACAAACGTTGAACCACATTCAGAAATTAATCTCAATGAGCCCGTCTCCATACAAATATAGGCAATAGGCAAAAAGAAAACTTTCTAATTTTCTAGGATTTTCTAGGAAGATATGGTGTTTGGGTATATTCAGTATTCTGAATGAATTACTGATAACTTTCTTGGAGTTATTTATCAGCATACTCAGTACTTTAAATCTGCACTGCTTTTACCAGATACGCTTCTAAGTGAGATCTTTGGGTAGTATAAACTGCATAGCTCCAGTAAAATCTATGAAATTGCAATGCTTTACGTTAACCAAGAGTTTGAAAGCTTTAAGTTATAAAATAAATTTAAGTTGTCTAACAGAATTGGCTTCACTCTTAGATTCCAGTTTCTACAGTGAAAAGAGTTCCTATTATGAATTCAAGTTCAGCTTACAGCATGTATTTTATATTGCTCACTTAAATTTGCAGTTCCAATTAATATATCTTCTGGGTAGTTCATTTGATGGTAAATCTCTGCCCAATTTTCACCTGTATCCATAAACCAATGTTCAAAAAAAAGCCATAATACACTTTTTTTTCTACCACAAACCCAAACATTTTGCATCATTGTATACTCTAATAAGTCTCATGATAACATTGAAGTGTTTAATGGAAAGGAAAACATGCAAGTACATTTCTAAACCCAAGGAAGCTGACTTGATCCCATTTTTAGTACAACTGAATTTTTGGGTTTAAGAGAGAGAAACTTTCTTTTTTTTTTTTTCCTTCAGAAAATGATCACTGATCTGATGCAAAGTCTACAGAAACAAAAGGGCCCCATTGATTACGGCAGGATTTGGGTAATTCTTTAAAGTATTAAGCACTTAACTTTGAAAATAAGGAGTACATGTATAAACAACAAGACACTTCTGCAAAATAAGTCAGTCAATGCATTGAGGTTGA
This sequence comes from Corapipo altera, assembly GCF_003945725.1. Classification (NCBI taxonomy): domain Eukaryota; kingdom Metazoa; phylum Chordata; class Aves; order Passeriformes; family Pipridae; genus Corapipo; species Corapipo altera. The sequence goes on from NW_020884924.1 coordinate 4,334,422, forward strand.
CAGTTCTGCATATTGTAAAAGCTGTTTAGCTGCACAGTTCAGACAAATATGTAATCCCAGAAATAATATGCATTAGATAGACGAAGGTGGAAACATGTGGAAGTGTTTCATTATATGCCCCACCAAACAGATGATTCTGTTCATTCATTTTCCTGTTCCTCATCTCAGTGCTGTTAGAGACCGTAATCACTGTGATCACTATATAGTTTAGCACATTTTACAAAATAGTCAAAACATCCTGTACCTATTCATAAATAAACAGTCCCAGCTGTCTTGGGTAAGTTTTCTCCAAGAAGTCCTATATAATCTTTCTTTTTCTGAAGTGTTTCTTTCATAAAGCAGTGAAAAGCATGGCTTGTGATGGGCATGAAGTCAACTATCAGATCTGTTGAGATCTGTGGCAAAGGAGGTGGACATTTTCTCTGACATATTTCTTGCCTTCAAGAGGATTTTAAAAGGTGGTTCTTAAGAGAATCTGAGAGTCTTTGGCACTCATCTTCTTTTAAATTTATAATAGGTAATTGAAGCCTGTGAGGACTTCTTAAAATTTTCACTCTTAATTTTTAATACAGATTTATTTTCAGTAAGTATGGACTTGTTTTATTCTTTGCTGAGTTTAATTCCAGATCTCCCCAGAGAGCCTAAAGAAATAACATATAAAAGCAATATGAAAATAATTTAAATGAACCGTTAAATTCTGATATATTGGAGAGTTCAATCCTAAACCTGAAAGCTTAAAATATTATACTGATTATAAGAATAATAGCAGGAAAAACTACCAATAATTTTGTAACTGCAGTGATAATCTTCAGCCACTCCTGAGCACAGTGTAAACTGTTTGACCCTCCAGAGAAGTACTGATTTTCTCAAGATTTGGAGATAGACTAAAAAGAATTGAAAAGAAAAAGATCTGAAATTCCCAATTATATAATTTAAATTTCAAGAAAAAATTGACCCCTATAATTTATATAAGAAATTAAATAGCTATTAATTTTCTTTGTTCTAGCTCCACTCAAACCCATCAGTGCCAAACCTCCCTGATGTATAGTAGGGGACAGACTTGTAGGGATGAAGTTTAGCACTAACTGGAGGAGAATAAAACTCAGAGAAGTGGAGATGTCTGCTCAATTCACCCATTGCATTAACAAAGCAAAACACTACTCAAAGTTTATATTGTGAATGAATATCATATATACCACAGTTCCTCTGTATGCTTAATATCTGTGATATTATTCAGCTGGACACTGAGATTTACACAAAGTTTAAACAAAGTTTTTCCTTTCCAAAATTAGCTTTTTGGTAAGCTTTCTTTCTTCTGCCCACCCATCATCTTCTTATGTTTTTGTCTACTCTCTGTTTATCCATTGTTTCTTTTTATTCCCTTCTGCTTTTATCTCTGCAAATTTTTGACTTTGAGACATCTTAATCTCTGGCTTTTCTTTATACAAACCCACTGAACATTACCTAAACTGGTAATGTTACCTTTAAAGGAGAATAAACTAAAATCTAAGTATATAAAAAGTCACAGACTATAGACATGTTTAAGAAACTCAGGATATATAAATACTTTTCTTTATTCTTCAGAACTCCTAGTGCAATGGAAAAATTTTATAATGCTGAATGTCATAGATATGTTCTTTAGACTCCCAAATGTCTTAATTACATAATGCTATATGTTTTAATTAAAAGCTGCAGAGGTAAACTTACAAAATGAAAACAAAATGTTAGTTTGTAAGTCCCTCTTTCTTATTATGGAACCAAGGAGGAGCCTTTCAAGCCTAAAAGTACCTTCCTTTATGGGGAAACCAGAGATTTCCTCTGTCTCTCTAGGTCTTAAATGCCTTAAGTTTCACAGCTTTATTTAGCCACATCATCAGCATTTGCTCCTATTAGGTTTCTTCATTTTACCCAACTAGTAACAGCCATGTAATATGCTGAGATTTCTTTTGTTATGTTGAAATCTTTCCACACACACAGTTGGAATTACTCTATAAAATGCTGAAATAATGCAAACAAACATCTTGATGTTTTCTTTTTTGTTCAGGCTATCATTTGAAAATTAAAATTATTAAATTGACCCTAATTTGGTGTAATTAGTGGAACCATTTAAACTTAAACCTGGTGAAGTTGGCATCCTGCTTAGGAGGCTGGGCTACAGTCATTACAGAGAATGTTCTGCTGCTGCTGTATGAGAATATTGGGTCACGTGTACTCCAGTTTCCCCAGAAGGAAGTCCTAAATCTTTATTTTTGCTTCAAGTATAAAATATGTGATTGGGTTAGTTTGTTTGCACTTTGTTAACAATAGATTTTCTCCTATTTTTCTTGTAATAATAGTGGAAATTTGTAATCTCCTTCATCATAGGTGCTCATAACGCTTCACTGCCCTTCGGCATGGGTTGTGACAGTGAAGCATGGCAGGCCTTTAATGGACTGGAGGCACAATTGCTCTGTAGCTCATAAGAACATGAATACCAGTGAAGTATGTAAAACACTACCTTTTTTGAATTTGTAGCATTTGGTAGAATTTGTATCTTATTCCTGGCACAACAAAATAATATGCAAAATACAAAGCAGTAACAAACTGAGTCCTACATCTCTGGGTGTACATAGTTGTGTAAAACACACACATTCTCTCAATCTTTCTTATACGCAGACAGAGTAAGATCTCTTAAAAACCAATCTACCAGTATTTACCCTCAATGTATTCTCAAGATACTCTACACCTTAGATACTTCTTATATATGCTTATATATATTTATATGCTTATATATATATATAAGCATATATGCTTATATATATCTATACTTATTTGGAATGGAATTTTAGCAAGAAGAAAAAATTTAATGATGAAGCAGTTGTGTCAATGCCTCACAATAATTACATATTTTGGCTCTCTTGGAGGATAAGCAGGATGATGCCATGTGAGAAAGCCCTTGCCTTATTTTGACCTGAAACTTTCCTGATGATTTACATCTGTGTAGAGCATATTGCTTTTCTGAAGCTGTTATTGTTCACTGATGAAAGCAAATAAAGATTTAAAGTTAAGTTAATGCTCATCTAACTTGGTTCCTATAGGCAGTCTGTAGTTTCTAGGTGGGTCAAGTTAAAAGTTTGCTAGCAAGTAATTTACTAAACTTGGGTCAACAGATAACAACAATAACTGAATATTTTTGTTTAATGTCCTTCAGTACAATTGGACAGGTAGCTAGTTTTACTATTTATGCCTGATTCCACCAGAATAAAAAGAGGTTAGAGAAAAGGATGATAAAAAAGGTGAGAACTTAAGGTGTCATCCCTCAAGGAAAGCTGTACAATGCCTCTGGTATAGTTCTCTATTGGCCTCAGTTCTAGAAATTAGAGAGAAATCCTGTTTTCCCAACTCTGTAGCAAAAATTTGTACTGATTTCCTCTGAGTAAAGTGTTGTCTCTCTTTCCCTGTATCCTCCTACCCTCAAGTTATGGGTTTAAGTAAAATATAAATCATTGGTTTTATTTATCTGGATCCCAGTCAGGATTATTACCCTGCAGTCCTGTGCCATTAGGAGTGCTGTGAGAGAAGAACCAAATCCCACTTGTGTTTTCATATTTATCCAGCAAACCCTCCTGAACTACATCCTTGCATATACTATGAAGTCAGGCATTTGTCTTTTCCACAGGACACTTGCCTTGCTGGTGGCTAAGGACATTACAAAGCACAAGGCATTTCAAGCTGTGCTATTTCTATTTCCCTCTGGGAGCCATTTTTCTTTAGATAATCTGTTTTTTATACCTTATATTATATTCCAGCAAAGTTTACATGTATCACAATCCTCAGAACATTATCCTTAAATAGATACAAGATGTGTTTCTGTAGAGAAGCTCATTCAAGCACCCGTACTGTAAATAAAATGCTACCAAATTCTACTTCTGGAGATAAAAATAGGCTCTACGAACTTAGTAAAAAATAGCAGTGATAGTAATGATGAGTGGGTCAGATTTGCAGGTTATTAACCTCAAGAGTGCTTTATTAAACAGGCAAATATTTTAGTAATTTTAATAGCTGGATTAATTCTTGAGTAGGTCAAAATTAGGGCCTCTGTTAATAGGTTTTGGAGAAAATGTTTTAAAGATATTATTGCAAGGGTTGTGAAGAAAAATATTATTGTGATACTTCAGGCCTCTTCACTTGGACTTGGGAATTTACACCACAGAAAAAATATCAATAAAACAGAGTCCCATTCTGCAATGGGAAAACAGCACTTTTAGTACTTGCAGGCCTGAAATAAGAGAGCTAGATCTCCATAATAAAAAGAAAGCAAATTCATATGCTTATAGTTAGAATTTATTTTTCAATTAGTTATTTGTATAAATAATAATAAATTTGGTTGCAAGTATTTATAAAAAGTGACTCATTGCATCAGAGAAATTGACATGTAATTTATCTGATCCGTCATAACTAACCAACATGTTGAATACTCCAGAACTTATTATCAACATCCATCTTTAATCAGAAACCTAATGGAGATAAACAAAAAAAAGCAGGAAAAAATATGTTGGGCAAAATCTGATAACAAACACAAAGGCACTTGGAGTTGCCATGAGCATGCAGTAAGTAAAACCAGAAGACAGTTTTGTTGGCTAAAGTATTTATCCCATTCTATTCACAGCATATTTTACTTCAGCTTTCGAGACCTGCCCAACCACAAGAAGTTTGGGTATGTTTCAGGAAATATTATAATGAGGTTTGATTTCATGCAGAGATTAACTCTCTTCTAAGGAAAACTTCAAGTTTTGGTATCTTATGCATAGGTTTCATATGAAATGAAAGGGGAAAAGGACTGTATGAGATGCACAAAGCTCTGAAAAACTAAAAATAGTACAGTAATGACACTGCTATGATACACTAGAATTTTTTTCTTTTAACAATTTGTTTTCTGTAGTTTGTTTTCTCAGCTTTGAAGTACTACTAGCGTCACCTTGATGCCTTCACTCTGATAGCTATGAGCCATAGGGAGTAATTATTGGTGAAATGTCTTCTAATTTTTTATAGTCATACCCTGTAATCCTTTGCATTAAAATGCATGAATCTAACTATCCAGTCTTGTCGTCCTAACTTTTCTAAAAAAAAAAATTACAAAATAAAGTAGTCCCTACAGCTGAAGCTTGTCCATTTCCTGTAATATCTTAGATTGATTAACTCATCCACCAACCGATGGTTGCAAGTACCTTGGAAAATACACCACTTTTTTTTGCAACAGAAGTGTTCTTCCCTGCACAAAGTTGATGGTCAGTATACTAAACATAGTTGAGTTGCAGTTTATACAGAAAATTTTTACAATTAATAAGACTACAAGGAGATTAGAGTGTCCTTTATTTTTTTCCTTTTTTTCTCTATATTAATATACAGATATGCCAGCCATTAAAATACTGCCTTGATGAACTTGTCCACCTGAAAGGAACAAAACTCAGCAAGATTGGCCCTCCTAATAAGTTGGTCAGATAACTTCTGTCTTTTCAATCTGTATCAGTGCCAGTAGAAACTAGAAATATTTTAATTTATTTTGAAGCTGTTGAACCAAAAAGTTATTAGCTGTGGGGCTGTTCTTGCAAATTGCTGAGCACCTCTGGGAGACATGCTGTTTTTCAAACTCTCATCATACCACTGGGAACCGAGAATGGTGAACAGAGGAGGAAAATAATGCAAAATAATTTCTGCAAATATTTGCCCACATTTTAAATAAAATCAGTTTTACTTTGTTTGCACCTTATTCAATATTCAAGCCTGAATAGCACTGACAGTATATTAGCAAAAGTGAAGGATAGTGTTTATACTTGCAATACTAACGTGATCATTCAGTCAGTGAGGAAACAGAAAAATGATACACCAAACCACCTAGATCTGTGGCATAGATGATTTGCTCACGGTGCCACTGGTAATAGTTCAAACTCTGTGCTGGATCCTTGCTAGGGATAGACCTGAGGGATTTTGATTTTGCTCTCTTTTAAATGTTGCTTAATGGAATTCACAGAATAGATGATCACGCAAGGGTGGTAACATAAAGATGATAATAAGCTCTCATTTAATCAGTATGATTCAGTAGGCAACTTATTAGAACTTAAAAAAACAGATTCTTTGATTACTGTAGCATCACTGTTTTGTCTTGTTCAATTTCCCAGTCTTAAAAATGAGCACGTTTCCTGTTTTGCAATAAAGCTCTATGTTCCAGAAGTATCTTCCCATATATAAAAGAAGATAATATCTAAAGTATACATTTCAGTCTTCTGCAGCTTCCTCCTGCTTGTTCAGGTCCACACCAGACTTTCATAATATACTTAAGGATTATTTGACATGAAGAATAAAAACACATTAAAAATAAAAAAACCCAAAACATGTTAGCAATAAGGCAATATGGTCAAAATATATGAATTTTGCATTCTAATTTACTAAAAAAATAAACTAAATTATAATAATAAAATAGAATACTATTGTATTTTATATTCCTGATATATTTCTAAATATCTTTCCTCTGATCCATCAGAGAAAAAGTAGAAAAAAACACAAATTTGCATTCTTTCTACAGCCACAAACCATAAATCCAGGTTCTTAACACAACCTGAGAATTATTCTTGCTTTGCATTTCCTAGTTTTACATCATTATAATACCATTTACTGCAGTGATGTGGCTCTTGATTTATTTTGACAGAATTAATTGCAGGTAAAAAGCTTTTTTTGTTTTTCCCCTTTACTTTTTCCTCCTTTTTTCAAACAGTTGGCTAGTTAAGCCAGTTAGACCAACTTACATCTCTGTCATATTTCACCTCTCCCTCAAACACAGATGTGACTGCAGGCTTGTCTTTTACTAAGTGATCCCAATTCAATTAGAAATGAAACTCCTTGTGTTACATGGCAAAGCAAATGAGTATTCTAAGGAAGTAAGAACAGATCTGTAAAACTAATGTTAAGAAACTTACTGAGATGAAGGGCTCACATTCTGCTCACTGCATGAGCATCTTGCAGTTTTCTTCTCTCTTCTTTCCCCTTTACCTATTTGGGCTGTCTGCAGCTTGGGACAGGGTTTCTTTTCACAAGATTCAATATGGAAGGATGATTCTATCCAGGCTGAAAATGGCAAACACCATTTCATGTGGACATAGAGCACACTGGAATCAGAATGGTTTGGGTTGGAAGGGACCTTAAAGTTCAACTAGACCAAAACCCCCTGTCATGTGCAGGAATGCTACCTAACTAGTGCTACTTTATCCCTTAAAATCCCATTTCTAAAACTACGTTCCAAAAAAACACAGCCTAACTGCAACATTTCTACAGATACTGTTACCTTCATGCTGGTGTGCATGATCATACTCCAGCCTACCACCTGTCCTTATCACCTGCCAGCATTTCCAAATCTTCAACACAGTCTTCACAGAGTCAAGTCTCCCTACCAGGCAGCAGTCAAATTCTCCCTGCATGCCATTCTTCCCAGTCAATGTTAGAAATCCCAATTTAATCTAATGGAAAATTTCCTATGAAGCATGTACACATTTACTGTTCTGCCCTCTTCTCCTGAAAAGTGATAAAAGGATATTTGAGAAGATAAGATTTTCTGTGATAATGCTTGAGCAACGTTTTCTGATCTCACTTGTTCAAGACTGAGTATGCTGGCCCTCCAAGTCACCATACATTCATTGCCTGCTGAGGTTAGTAAGGAACTTTAGTAACCTCATGGGAGCTTTTGTTTCAAGGTTACGAAATTAAAAAATGGCTTAAGTAAGTAGAGGAGAAATAAGCTATAACTTTACTTCAGCTATAAGATTTCACAAAGTCTTAGATCACTTTTCAAAGGATAAGCATCTCAGTTGAGTTGATATCCCTGCCACAGCCTTAAATAAGAAAGCAAAGATTGAAATGGTATACTGATATTTATTTGAAAACTTTAGCATTACTGACCCCATTTGGTGGTCAGACTTGAGGAAATTCTACATAAGATAACAGGAAAATAAAGACATTTACAGTGAGGAGTTTGTGTGATCAGTCAGCTGGGTCCTTGTGCTGGTTTTGGCTGGGGTAGGAGCTAATTTTCTTCACAGTGGTTAGTGTGGGGCTATGTTCTGGATTTGTGTTGCAGACAGGGTTGATAATATAGAGATGTTTTTGTTATTGTTGAGCACTTCTTACACAGAGCCGAGGCCTTTCCTGGTTCTTGTATTGCTACGCGGGCAAGAAAGCTGGGGATGCATGGGAAAGTGAGCGGAGACACTTGAGAGGAGCTGTAACAGGTGACTCCAGCTGACCAGAGGGATATTCCAGATCACATGACATCATGCTCAGTATATAAACTGCGGGGAAGAAGGAGGAAAGGGGGGGATGTTTGGAGTGATGGTGTTTGTCTTCCCAAGAAACCATTACATGTGATGGGGCCCTGCTCTCCTGGAGATTGCTGAGCACCTGTCTGCCCAATAGAAGCAGTGAATTAATGTCTTGTTTTGCTTTGGTTGTGTGTGTGACTTTTGCTTTCCCTAATAAACTGTCTTTATATCAACCCATGAGTTTTCTAGCTTCTATACTTCTGATTTTCGCACCTATCCTGTTGGTGGGGGAGTGACCAAGTGGCGGCGTGGGACTTGATTGATGGCAGGGGTTAAACAATGACAGTCCTGTAATGCCCAGGTATTCTGTTCTGTACCAGAACAGAATTAAATGGTTTTCAAATAATGCTCTCTGTTGAGTCTAAATTTTTTGGTCTTAAGCTGATTCTGTGTGTGCAAAAAATATTTTATTCTTTCCTGTTCAGGAAAAAGATTAAGTGATCTGTTGGCTTGCAAAGAAAAACACCCGTTTCCTTCTGGCTTTCTTCAAAATTTTATATCATTTGTAGAATATGTGACCAGCTTCTGCCTTCTAAGTCATTGTTAATATCTTTCATTTACATTGCACTAATCCCAAAGAGTCCAATGACAGGTCTAGACCCTACTGCTGGACCATGCAGAAATGACAGGTCTGTAGATAAAAGACAGGCCTGTAGATAAAAGTTGACTGAGAATCTACTTTTGCACTTTCCCATCTCCCTTAATGTAAACTGGGTTGGCAAGACTGAAATTAATAAAGTTGTTTTCTTTTAGTATGAAATAAGAAAGTGCAGACTTGAAAAGCATGGTGATGAAAGTCAGGGTGAACACATCTTTTTGCCCTCAGCATACTATTCCTCTCCCATGTGCTCCCATGGCCTTGGTGAAGCACATCTGATATGCAACCTTCTGTATTCTCAAAAACATTTAATGGACAGGATTTAGCAGTCATTATCCAAGTTAACACTTGGGAAGCATAGCTTGAAGGTAAAAATTAGAAAGAACTGCCTGAAGTTCAACACTAAGGTCTGTAGAGAGTGCAACGCACAGGAGGGAAAACCTACTGAGCAATTTTAAATGTTATTTTTCAAGTTCATTAATAAATGTAGAGAATTTTAAAAAGGGAATTATGCTTCCTGAAGTCCCGAGGGATTTTACTACCAACTGTCTGAAAATTATCATTTTTATAGATAAGCCAATTACAGGGAAATAAGGCTTTTGCATCAGACCGTGAGTACTAAAAAGGGAATTTAAAAGGATCTGTTTCTGCTTAATAATTTAATAAGACTTTTTGTTTTGTATTCTCACAATGGGCAGTTGAAGAGCAAAACCTTTTCTATAATTTCAATTAGAAGTGAGCTATTTATTGATTTGGGTTATATGAGGACAGAGTTCTTTATTGCTATATGTAGATTTCCAATAACAACTTTTGGCTTGAAGAGAAGACTCTGAAATGGTGATTCATAGTTCTGCATAAAGGTGATAAGGAGGGAACCCAAATTCGGTCCTTTGGTTATTGGCCAAGCCCTACTGGCTCTGAAAAGTGCAAAAGCTCTTATTATTCTCAGTAGGTTTTGGATCTGCCTGTTGACTATCCCTCTCTTGCTCTGGCTGGAAGTGGTAATATGATAAAAGTGTCACCTGACATTTTAGTCATTGCAAAGGGAGAATCCTGAGTAACATTGTTAGTTAAAAATAAATTGTGTTTGGGTCTTCAGGAAATTTCATACTAAGAGTGCTCAGCCAAACTCCATTCCTTCAATTAAGCTCAGACTGTGAACATAGAGTGCTTTGCGGCACATAAGCACATAATTCAGCTTTACAGTGAGGCACCCAAGGAAAACACACTGCTATAAATAGAGAAGGAGATAAAAAAGAAAACAGACAGAGGCACTGTTGTGGGTTTTTTGGTATGCATGGAGACATATATCAGCTCCTGTAAGCATACCCAGGTACCCAGGAGATGCTTTATCTGATCATACCTAGGTTAGCTTTTAAAGATGCCCAAGACAAAAGAGGTTTGTGTGAATCTTTGTTTATGAATGTAACTAGTCAAAGTACTTTTGTTTGAAACCTTTTTTTTTAATAGAAATGAGTTTTTGAATAAAAAGAATGTTTCAATGAAAAATTTTTGTTAGGCCCTCAAAAAAAAAAAAAAGAATCCAAACAAAAAAACCCAACAATTAACATATTTGGGGGGCTTCATAATTTCATTCAGTTTCATCTTTTTTGTTATAGAACTGATTCCAAAGTCAGTAAAAAAAAAAAAAAAAAAAAAAGGAGAAGTCCTACAGATAGAAAGAAGCAACTCTAGTTTTCAATAAGTTGTACAGGGAATGCATGAGCAGGTAAACTACAGACACATTAAGTTCTTTAAAATTAGGTTGAAGATTATGTGCATGTTGTCCTATTGCCACAGCATGGTACCATTTCAAGGCTTCATAGGAGCATAAGCCAATTTACTTGGTTATCTCTCTCAGAATGACAGCAGAGCAGAATCTGTGGAAAGGAAGCTGGAGGAAGAAGGAGCCTGTCCCTCTCTACCCCTCCTGCCCTTTCAACTGATCTGATTATTCCGCTCTGCCATGAGCATGCCAGCATTGTTTTTTCCACAAAAAAGAGAAAGGTGTGTCTGGTTAAAAAAAATGGAAAAACTTCAGGGAAAACAAACAGAAGAAAAAGGAGAGTGGGGATAATGAGCTCATGTAAACTTCTAGGGAATCCTCCTTAATCCCCTGAAATAATTTCAGTAATTGCTTTTTGTGAAGGTGAAAGCAGAAAGTTGTTCTCTGTTTCCCACTGTTCAGGTAAGAGATAGTTATGAGTCAACTGAACTGCTCAAACAATTACACTCTTCTCCTAGCCACAAGCAGATTATGCAGTTGCAATTCCTTGTGTGTTCTTCTGGGAATTCTTTGAGCATAAACTGATGCTTAGTTTGCCTAGGCAGGAAGGACGCCCCTCAATAAGCATCTTTTATTTCTACCGGGCAGAGTAGGACAGAAAACATTCAGGGCCACACAGGCTAAGCAGCTTCAAACTTTCTCCCCCAGTCTTGTAGATGGGAGAAGAAATTTTGTTCTGAGGCTTGAGTAACATGGTCTTGTATCATTTATCAGCTAATATGGTTCAGTGAAATACCCTTTTTGCTCTCTCTGTTCTACATACACTGGAGAAATGAAGATTGTAATCAGACTTCCAGGAAAGGAACACAATAAAGCATCTTTACACTATACACTACTCCTTGGCATAAAGAGAAACAGCAAAAACCCCTGGCATAGCCCTACATTATCTATATGCTGCCATCTGATAATTCTACACGTATTTTTTTATCACAATGTGCAATTGTAGTGCTCACAAGTGTGAAAGGACTGATAGTTTATATTATAGCTGTATGTGTGTGTGTGTGTGTGTGTGTGTGCACGCACATACATGTGAGTGTGTGGGCAGGTGCCTGCATGAACCTGCATCCCTTTGCCTCTGTATTTGGATTAGTTTGATGTTCTTTGTTTCTTCATGTGTCAGATCTGCACTGTCCGTGTTCAAGGAAGCAATCCTAATAATGATTGACTTGACAGTCATGCTTGAACTGCTCCTGACAAAAAGCTGGGTTGAAGGAAGAGAATGTGAAGCTGTAATAGCAGAAACTGTATATAGAAAGACCTGAACTGACTTGAGATGACAATAAAGTTAAAAGAAGGAGTAGAAAAAATACAAGCTGGTAGGTAGGCATTAAACCTGAAGCCAATGGTACATCATAAAATGTTAGAATTGCTTTAATGAATCCAAAAGTATGACTACCTTTTTTGCCATCTAGGGTTCCTTTCAAGAAAGCCAAAGTGCAGCTGAATGTAGAATGTGGCCATCTCATGTAATTCCTCCAAACGAAGAAGGTAGGCCTAAGAGTGCCACATAAAGTCGGATTTGACTTTTCCTTTCAATGTGAGGTACTTTTAAATGGTACTCATGGAGTGGAATTTTCAGTTATCACAATTTTGCTGTCAGGAAGTGGGGAAGGGGCGGGAGTAGAGATGATTTTTTCACCATCTAATATGTCTATGCCTTTTCCAGCACTATCATTCAGAGGCTGAATATAAATACTGATGGTACACAGCATTACACTGAAGCTCATATTTTTCTTTTTAAATCATTATGCTTGTTTTTATTTGCTGTTTCTTTCCTATTGTTTTTCTCAGGGAGAGCTTCAGTCAGAGTAATAGAGCACTGGGTATTAAATGAGTGTGTTTGTAGTCCAATGAACTCAGTATGCTGCTCATCTTGTTACTACACTTAATCTAAATAACCTTTTTTATGCTCTGCTGGAATGGCATTTTCAAAAGGCTATATAGTAGTAAATGAGTGTATATGTCAGTAAGGATTTGCTAGACAAATCGAATCTTCCTGACAAGTACATTTATTCATTGCTATTTACTACACACTCCAGTTTGAAGGACAATTTTTGTGATCGGATCATTAACATTTACTGTCATTTTGGCAACATTTTCCAACTTTTCTCTTTCCCTCCTCTCTTGCCTGTTGTGTGCTTAGCAGCCTCTGCCTAACAGAAGTTAGCTTTACAAGGATTATATCACCAATATGTTAAACAGATTTTTCCCCCTGACTAGCTGGTTTATTGAACAGAAGGCGCCTAAATATTAAAGTAAATTTTAAATACAAGGTTCCTAAGTGCAACATTAAGAATCTACTACAGTTACAGTCTTGATAACAAGCAGAGAATATTTTCCTTACAAGATCACCACTTCTTGACAGGCATATATACAGGCTAATTTTTTTCAGGCCAGATCTTCAGTAGATATAAATCAATACATTGACCCCAAACTGAAGTCTCGCCTGTGACATTGAAAAATACCATGCAATTATGTGAAGCTTCAATGTATTTTGCTCTTTTTATTTTTTTTTTTTTGATTGTGTCTTCATTTGAATAAGATCAATTTCAGTAAACTTTTACTTAGCAAAAAATTAAATGAGAAAAATATGGAGTTTTCCTGTTTGGAAGGATTTGTCCTTCATCTCATCAAGTGTAACAAGGAAGAAGTGCTCATAAAATTGCTGATCTGCACAAGTGCTGGGGACTGTGAGAAGCAGAGTCCAGGAATAAAAGCACTGTGCTTAGGCAAAAAGGATGTCAGAAGAGAATCACCAAGACCAGGCCTCTGAATATTCTATCTTTCTTCACCAACAAGGCACAGCACAATAGAATTATCTCTGGGAGTTTGAGTACTTTTACCAACTCAGAAAAATACCCTGGTTTTAGGGTGTTTCCCAGCTAAAACCATCTCTTAACAAAGCTCACAAATTCTGTAAGTAGCCAAAGAAGCCTCTCATAGTCAAAATTGTATCAGAAATTTCTTTCACTTTGGAGTATAGCACCTAGTGACACCATTTTTGAGTGACAAAAGTGTTTGCAAAATAAGTGGTGGGTCACCAGGATTTAGCTGAGTGACCTAGTGGGTCACCAGGATTTGACACCGTCAAAGATCATAGAATCATAGAATAGATTGGGTTGGAAAAGACCTCCAAGATCATCAAGTCCAACCCCTGATCCAACTCCAATTACTATATCATGGCACTAAGGGCCACGTCCAATCTCTTTTTAAAAACCTCTAGGGATGGTGAATCCACCACCTCTCTGGGTAGGCCGTTCCAATGCCTGATAACCCTTTCTGTAAAGATACCTTGTGGTATCTTCAAAAAAGAAGTAATTCCTAAAAAAATCACCATCAAATTACTAGAAACACTGTTAACACAGCAGATATCCAAACAGCAGATGCATCCACTGCTGTTTCATGTCTCACCAGGGCTAACTGTAACATATTGAAGCATCAAGCACAATAATAAAAATTTGGGGGGAAGGAGGAAAACTAAGAAATTATAGACTTTCATGTCAACTACCACCTTGCTAGTAAAATTCTAGTTGCCTATTAGTCATTACTAAGTCCTAGAGTGAATAAAACACAAACAAAATATTTTACAAGACAATTGAAATATATATTTAATATAAAATTATTTTAAATCTTACTTTTTTTTTCCTATTTACAAATGTAAATAAGGGTTGAGAGAAAAGCTCAAACACTGAAATTACATGTAAGTTTTCCCTAAGCAGTCTAACATGGTTCCCCAACCAGCACCAAAACCTATCTTCTTACCTGGTTAACTATAAGTAAAGAACTTGAATACATAGGCAGCCTAATGCACCTGTTCTCTCCAAGATGGATATGGGGAGCCATTGGGAAACTGGGTCCCCTCACAGCAGCTGTCTTGAGCCAGAGTTTCTGATCAACGGAAATTACTTTCAAGACAATATATCTGCTTGAAAAAAATGGTTAAAACTGTGCCGTTCCTGAGAAACATTTTAATTGTGACAAACTGACACATTCCATTGAAAAAGCAGAAGTTTCAGCTTCACAATTTCTTACTGATTCTCATTAGAGCAGTTTGGATTTCCTATTTCCAGCTGAGTTTATAAGCAGATCTGTTAGGAAGATAATCTAGCATTTGGTAGAGCTGGTATAGAGTCAGGCAGAGCAGATACACAAGGAACCATGGGTTGTCTGTTTTTCAGCTTCTTTCCCTACAATTGCATTTTGAAAGTGAAAGATTTTGCTTCGTTATCCTGAAGAATCCCTCAAAAGTTCACAGAATCACAGAATATTCTGAGTTGGAAGGGACCCACAAGGACCATCAAGTCCAATTCTGAAGTGGATCCCCTACAGGGGGGATCAAACCCACAACCTTGGCATTATTAGCACCAGGCTCTAACCAACTGAGTTAATTTCAGGGTCTTATAAGCTTTCTTCTTTTTTTTTTGGTGCTGCACTTTGCAATGCTGTCAACTCCCCCTCTCCCTCAGATTAACCCAATAACAACACACATGTAGTGCTGTGAGTACTGTTGCTGTAAATACATCAGTCAGAGATTCATAATGGAGGAAATATGATAACTGAGTAGGTCAGAGAAAGCAAATGCTGGGTGCTGACGTAATTTACACAGTGTAAAATGTCACCAAAGAAATCTACAGAGCTACATAGGTTTAAGTCAAAGGTAAATAAGAAGAACACGGTAGTTTGCAAAAAACTGTCCAAGATAATACAATATTATGTAACAAAATTTAACATAATATTCCAGATGAAAACTTAAGCATGTTTCATCTCGTAAATCTCTCCTAAAATTAGTTTACCCCAAAGAGGTCATAGTCTCCTTGAATTTTTCATCCTTCATTCTGCCTTTCAGTTCTTCTTTTATCTGTTAAGAATACACTCTGCAAAGACAAATATGAACACCTGGTGCTGGATGAGGCTCTCAAAAGAGATGTTATTTCACCCTTCACCCCTAGCACAGGAAGATGGCATCAGAACACAGTCCCTACCAAGCTGTTGGCTCTTGATTTCTCAGTGTTAGAATTTCAGTAATCCTATGTAGGCTTATTTTTTCTTGGATAAAAGTTATTTTCTCTGAACTGGAAAAGGATTTACTGTGGAGGTGTTTAAAAACAAACAAACATAACATATTGGCAGAGACATACACAAAAGATTCATCTATACTGAATCTAAAGTGGTACCTGGAAATTCAATATGAATCTATCTTAATAATCTTTAGCTGCCCAGATTTATGCATAGATAGACAAATATGTGTGTGTGGCTCTGATCTCTGTTTCTAGGTCCACCCATAACATAAATAGCCTTGAGAACTATACCACACACTGAGGCTTTATTGTGGTTTCTTTTTTTCACTCTGTAACAGCACCAAAATACTAACATGAAAGCAGATGTAAGTTAAAAATATATCAGTGCTTTTAAGTCTTACCTTGTTTACCTTATCTTGGAAGTATGCAGGATGTGGGCTATGTCACTTCTATTTAAAAGGTAAAAAGTGTACAGGGGCCATCTGCCTTCAGAAGGTTGTGGTTTGCTCCACTGAAGGAGAAGTGAACAAGAGAGGAAAAGGAGAGGAGATGACATTTAGAGGGAGAAAACCTACAAGCAAACTATTTTTGACTACTCAAGGGTATTAAAATCTCACAGTTTCATTTCATGTTTCATGGGTTGTGCATTGTGTAGTTCCACAAATCTTGGAAATTAGAGAGATGCAGGATCTGTCATACTTGCTTGGTTCCAGGCACTTGCTATTTACCATCAGGGCAGGCAGCCCCATCTGCTGTATTCAAGCAAGGTCTTTGCACACTATTTTAGATCCATCTTATTTTCCCAATCTCCACCATCATCTGATATAAGGTTCCTTGTTCTGTCAAAGCCTGTGAGAAGAAAAAAAGGGATGTAAAATGCACTTCAGGCAAAAATGTAGGATCTCATGATATATCTGAGCTCTAGACTTTGATGGGCTGGAGAACCATTCATAAAAGCAAGCCTTCCTGCATCAAAAATGGCAAGTGGCAATAATGGAGACTTTATAGGTTGGAAAACTAAGTTGCACAGCTTGGCAATTAGTATTTCATAAGATAATTAGGTTTTAAATAATAGAGTGGAAGAGATTGGGGAGAAGGGACAAATAAAGTAATCTTTCAAAGTTTCAGAGGCAGCAAGCCAATCCAAAGTGCAATTATCCTGCAAAGACATATGTACCCAAGAGATATGGGAGTTCCATACCTTTCTTCCCCCACTGTTTCTCTCAGAGTTTTTGTCTCTTACAGTTTTATTTTACTTTCTCTTTTAAAAACCACATGACAGCAGAACATGCAGCTGCTTATGGAAAATTCAATAGCTTTTGTGATTTAAATCAATATGATTTAACAGGTGGTTTTTTTGCTATTCACATTTGAAAAATTGTTGCAATTATAATTCTGCCATGACAAAGTGTTCTTCACATTCACAGCCTTTGACAGCCCTTGCTCAGTCGCCAACTTCCCTCACATCTTTGGTAGTACCATATCTCTGATAATCCTCTCCCACTCATACTATTTCTTGGCCTACCTTAAGACAACCATTACATCAGCTTTTCACGAACTACCATCATTAATATTTGAATTGTTTATGAATGGTGTAATTGGTGACAAAACCACTGTTTTACAGTCTAAAAAGCTCACACTGTTAAGTCAAGCCTTAGCCTTCTGGCTATATTTAAAGATAGAGCTAAAAAGAAATGAGAAGCAAATGTAACAGCAAGCACTTTCCTGAAGAATTTACCACTTCTTCTAGTCGAAAAAATGACCATCATTATTTCAGTTTATGGGTTTTTTCCTGTACCCAGCTGGAATTATGTTATTAATGCTCAGGCCTTCTTATGAATTAAAGATTTACAGGTTAAAAAGTTATTTGGCTGGGATGTAAATTATGGTCCTACAAATTAGGAACCTTGTACAATCTGGGATAACACAAGGATCCTTCAAAGAAATGTGCTTGGATGTATCCTTCTGTTGGCTGTGCTCCCCCATTGCATCATTTTGGCCTAACAGAAAAAAAGGAACTGGTCTGATTGAAATATGGGGTTTGAAGACCAGTGATTTTTTTTTTCCTCTTTCCATCTTTTACACATAAATTTCTAAATAACTTCGACTCAACCTAAATGTCAGAAATGAAGGCTGCAACTTTTGAGGAGGTTTGGGGAGATTAAAAAAAAAAAAATTACTATAATTTGTACGTGACATGTTTTGGTAACCTTGAGCCCAAACACATCCAATTTTGACTCTGCCTTTTACAAAAAGGGCTGAAAATAATGAAGATTAAAACCAAGCTGTTGTCAAAGGCTTGGTAAAAAGTTTTCCAAAAGACAGTCTTATTTTCCACATACATGCATATATGTGGCTCTTCTTCTTTTTTACCTAGTAGAATCTCCCAATAACAAGATGAAGGCTTCAGCCTTCCTAATATGGGAAGGGTGCAGTGTCAACTGTTTGCAGACTGAACATTCTCACCAGCATACGCAGACAGAAAACACTGGAAAAGCCTGGGAAAATTAAGATATCCTGTTGTATCCGTTGGGTAGCTGTAAGATTCAAGACTGGGGTTGTGTGGGTGACATCTTGTGAGTGTTCTTGTTGTTTTCTACTTGATTGATCTGACTTATCTTCCATAATTTGTAGGCAAATTAGTCAAATAATTTTGTAGTCTTCTGTTTTTCTGTTCTTTTTCATGAATAAAATATTCCCCCTTGAATTCAGTGTAGCACCAGATTTTATAAATCAATACTAGTTTTCAGTGTAATTGAAGGCAATTTGACCTAAAATGCAATATTAAAGTTTAGAACCAACGTGTGTGTCTCAAACACAACCAATTATTAGAAGACAAACAGGCTTGCAAATACCTTTGATTTCCTTCTTTTCAAGGAAACATACAGTTTCTAAACTTATTCAGGGATTAATTTCTAAACCCAGGGTTACAGTATTTTAATGTACATATAAGGCTTTGTTTTCTTAATAAACTAAACAATGTATTTCATTATTTTGTTTAACCTTTTACAGATATTTTTTTTTCACTTCCTTCCAGTTAAGTGATTATTTATTCATTTTGACTGTGTTTACCCTACCATGAAGTATTATTGTTTTCCTTCTATAAGGCTTATTTTGAGATTAACTTATGGGTTTGGTGTTTGGTCAGAAATCCTTCTATATGGGGAGTCCAACAGTGTCTGAGCCTTAAATGACTGAGTTAAGCATTCCTGTCTGCCCAGCCTATAAAAGAAAGATAATAAGTGCTTCATAAACAAGGCTGCTGTGAGGATTCATCAGTTAATGTTTGAAGACAGGCATGCTGATGATTTAACATTAACCTATAAGAATGTGTGACTTTGGAGTTTAGGTTTCACTGCTGCATTTCCTATCCATGGAATAACACAGAGGAAGGGATATCTCATGTAAGATGTTCTTCAGGAAATGTGTGCCCCTCTGGAAAAAATGATGCTGTTTAACGACCCACAGCTTCTTCACCTTCACAGCAAGACCTCTAGCATTGCTGCAGAAAGTAATCGCATAGTATACACTTTAACCTGTACTCCAGCACTGAGCCTCAACTGCTTCATATTTTGCCAGGTGCAAATGAGATTTAAAAGAATACCCCAGTAAATGTTCATATGTGCAGCCTAGTTAAAGACTTCAGGGACAGAAAGGCTTGTAAGTAGTAATATAGTGTTTGTACAAGAAAACTTATAAGCTAAAAGTATAATAGATGTTGATCTGCATATCAGCAATGTTATTGCAACCTGTAGCTGAAGTTCACTTACCCAAACAGTTGTGGTCAATAAATTTACAAACAAATTAGATTAATTATTTCAAGTTGCTGCAACCTACCTTCCTTCCAGAGAATTAGCAGTTAGTGAATGTGAGCAAGGTGAGGAGCAAAGACCTGCCAAACAGGTGGAACAGCACACAGCTGTAACATTGTCAAGAATCAACAGAAAAAAAGATGGTGTTAGCACTGTAGAATCTCACTTTGCCTAGGTCTTACTTCCCTTTCTTTGCCCTCTTTCTCTTTCGTTCTCATTTTGGGTTTTTTGTTTGGGTTTTTTTTTTTGTTTATTTGTGGGTTTCTTTGTTGCTGTTTTTATTTGTTGGTTTGGTTTGGGTTTTTTTGTTGTGTTCTGTTGTGGGATTTTTTCTGTTGTTGTCTGGTTGGGGTTTTTTCCCTACTTCCAATTTTAACTGAACAACTAAAATCCCACAGCCAAGAGAAAATCCTGTCTTTAAGAATGCCAGAAGAACTTGGTAAGGTGCATCTTATATTAGAATGAGATATTCACACCCGCTCTTCTTTCCTTAACCCTATGCTCCTATGCGAGGCACCAATGTGTTCCTTTTCTTATCTAGTTCCTATATGATGGGCTTTGCAATGATGATTATTTAATTTCCACCACACTTTTAAAATCAACTATTACTTTTTCTCCTACACCTTTGCTGTCAGATGTTAAGGTCTGTGCAGCCCAGATGGAGTGTCAGGGAGACCACTCAGTGCCCACTGAATTCCCTTTTCTCCTATTTTTTCTGGTTTGTATTTTCTTCTTATGTCAGGGTTTTTTTCAGAAAGGTTTTAACTTTTTTTCTGACACTGACTTAAGATTTGTTTTAGTGGCCTCAACTTTTGTGCAATGTTCCAGCATGATTTAAATTAAATACTGTAAATTGACTGTCTGTTGTAAATCTTTAATATTTTGCCCCAAGCTGCTAGGAAAAAACCATAAATGAAATTCAACCACACTTCACAATTGGGAAACTTAAAGTATGAACTTTATTGATCATGTCTATATATATGAGGATTCACACAGCAGTTATTAAATTCCTGAAATCCTATCTCAAAAACAGATTGTAAGCAGAGCACAAACTCTAGCTGGTTTCTTGAATTTTTTTTTTCTTTGTTTCATTCAAGGTCTAGGTTTGGAACTTGGTAGAAATATTCCTTGACAGGCTATTACAGGCTATTCAACAGTAATGCTATGTTGAATGACATTGGGGATGAAAAAACTCAGATTTGATAACCACAACAGTATTTTATTCCTAAACGCAGGAGGGAATGGTGTAGACTCTTGGACATGGTCTAAATACCAGCCTAAATTGAATCGCCAGACTCAACAAAAAATTGTGTAGAATCAAGTATGTTACCCACTTAAACGAAGTATCTACGATCTACTGATGTGCTTCTTACTCTTAAGGAAAGAAACATTCTTATAGTTCTATGTTATGGGCTGCTAAGAAATAGAGATGTGTGGGTTGTCAAACATTTTCTGTGACAAAGATCTGATCAAGTAATTAACTGCAACAAATGTTGGGTCCAATTTCTGCTACCCAGACCCTTTTAGAATTCCCCAGAGGGTGATTTTGGCAGCCTGTCAGTAAAAAAAACAAGAGAATGAGTTGGGAAACATTAATAAAAGTCGAAAACAACAGCTTCTGGAGCATTTGAATTGACATTCACATGCATGTGAAGAGGCTGCCAGATGAGAAAACAAGAAAGTAGGCTGACAGAAGATAACAGAAAACTAGAAAAGAGACATTGGAAAGTTATATTCAGAAACCTGATATGAAATTTAAACTGCTGTCTTTTTTCTCAGCTCTTTCCAGGTAGCAACTCTTGGAAACCCAGAAAAGAAGTCCTGGTGCCCTCTATCCACATACACACACCCACTGTGTTTAAACACCCACAGTAGAACAGATCCTCATTTTTGTCTTTAACTGAGAAAATCATTAAGTCCCAACTGAGAGAAGAAGAAGACTGTAATAGGCACTGAGAGACAACAAAGTCAAAAAAGTGAGGAATGCAGCTACAGCTGCTGTAACTAGTTAATTCGGCAAGGAGAGGGAGGAAATCCTGGTACCTCATTGGGACAGACAATGGACCTTCCATCTCATCTTCTGTATTGCCACCTACAGAAGAAACATGCTCATAACTGTGTGCAAATGCAAACAAGAACCTTCAAAGAGGGGGATCATGCTTTGTAGGAGGCTGTTCTGAATCTGCAAATTGTCAAGAGCTCTGTCTTCTACCACTGAAATTCCTGGAAAAAAAATTAACATCCTGGGTTTACAGTCTTCCTCATTATTTTCTTATTATTTTCTTCATCCTCATTTTTTCCCACTTTCTAATATCGAAGAAATAAAACATCAACCATAGCCTGAATACAGGTAACATTATTATTAAAAAAAAAAAGGTTTTCCTCTATTAAACAGTTTTTTGCTCAGCATGAATCATTCACTTTTACACATATCAACACGACAATATATCAGAAAAACAGAGTACAAAAAAATATAAAAATTCTAGCCTGGTCTCCCTAGTAGGGACAAAATTCTGGAAAAAAGAAAGTTATCTCCAAATCCCTGTCTATGACCTCTGAATAGTTTACATTTCAGTGTAATATCCAAGCAAAGCGAATTGGTAGCACACAGATACATTTTATTGATGTCTCAAAAGAAAAGAATATGTAAAAGGTACCAGAGCAGAGGATTTTCAGCCTAAAAGACACTTTTTGTCACACACCAGCAAAAAAAACCATTCAGAAAGTTATTGAAGAGGTAGGAGTTAAGGACTTCGGTAAAATTTTCAGAACAAAGAGCAGAATCATCGACTTGAGGAAATCTTGCATTTAGATTCCCATTTTCTCAGTGTGGCAGTATTAAATGTCTCTAATGACAAAAGTAATGATATTTGCAGTTCTTTTAAAGCTTATTTACTCCTTGTGAAAGTACTAAAATGTCCTTAGTCAGTGTAAAAATAGGCCTTATATATGTGAGGTAAACATTTAGACCTTCTTCCAAGCAGCACAAAGAGAAAGATTCCAGATTTTTAAACATGTGCCCTACATTGCTTTGACTTGTATTTTAGCCCTAGAGGAGTTCCTACACCAGCTGTGAGGCATGTATGCACTTGTCCTGCCCATCTCTAGTTTGGAAGCTGTGATAGCACCAATGTATCATTCTCAAGGTCTTTAAAAATCCTGAAGTCCATTGCATGGGAAATTATAAATATTTCAACCTTTAGCTTCATTTTGATCAGAAAATCAGCTAGCCACGTGTAGTAGCTAAATAAGAAAGAAATCCAAAACAGTACTTTAAATTTGCTATCTTATATTTCTAAAGGGATTCACGTTGGTGAATGCACAGGCTCTGTATCCAAGGACAGGTCAGCTTTACCTTTCTGGCTTAGGTGCAGCAGCTAATACCTGGTGCCAGCACGTCACAGTGTGCAACCTATCACTGACTACAACGAGGCTTCTGACATCTGCACCAGCATCAGCTCTGCAGCATGGATCAATGCTTGGCCTGGCAGGAGGCTGGGGGGTACAAGGGGAAATGTACATACCCACAAGCATGAGTTAGAGAGTGAGATGGGAGCATTACATACAAAACCTGCACACAGTGCAAAAGCCCAGGGTCAAAAAATTGCTACCTTTCTTAAAACATTTAATTTTGGCTTTTGGGATGGCAAATTGTGAATGTTAAGGAAAAATGTTATCAGCATTTTTAACATGGAAAGTTTCACTTTTGGTGAAACTAGTTTTACTCCATGCCAAAAAAAGAAAATCAAACCCAACAACTGCTTTGGGAGTTTCTTTCTGGTGTTATCATCAGGGCTTGATTTTGTAGCATATTCTATCCTTCAGATACCAGTCAGAAACAGCTAAGTGGAATCAAGATTATATTTCTAAATGTCATAGTTCAGTATTTTTACTTGAGTTAATGCTAATCAATTGATGTAACATTTCAAAGTGACGTGCTCCTGAGATATACTGTCCAAAAAATTTAAAAATAAGAAAACCTGAAAGAATTTAAACCTTAAATATGAAATTCTTATCATGTGCAATTTCAATCTCAGAGTTCAGGATCAAAGGAAACCATCTTCGAAAGGTAGTGGTTTTAGCATTAGATGCACAGTTCTTACTTCTGCTGCTAAAATTACAGACCTCCTGCCTTATTATTTAAAAATGCATGTGTATAGTGCTATTTGCATAAAGTTGTGTTCTGGAAAACTTATCCTCTGTAGTTTGTGAGACTTTACACTGGACTCTAATTGTGTCCAAATGGAAGTCTTGATCATACTGCTACATCTTGTGACCTAATTATCTCAAAAACCTCCAAAAACCAAAGCACAAAAAACTATTTTAATAATACAGTCAAAATACTGAGAATTAACTTCTCCTTCTTCCCTAAATCTGCCCACCACAAAACCACCACAGCTTATAAGATCAAAACTAATATTTTTGAAAATCTTTTCCCACAAGTTTTTTGAAGAATTTTAGTGACTGATAGAAAACAGAGAGAAATAAAGTTATCTCTGAAGATTTGTTAATTTGTTCCAACTTTCAGAATCAGGGAGGAAAGATGAGGAAGCTTATAACTACTCCCTTTTTTTTTTTTCCATTTCCTCTAAATTAGCAGCCATAAGATCAGAAATGCTGGAGTAGCAAAAGAAAGATGATTTTCACAACATCTAGAATATTCTTGAAACCATGGAGAAGCATTTTGCCAAAATCCTGATAAGCAATGGGATGGCTCCAAATAAGTATTTTGTGGGATTTGATTCATCACTGTACAGCTAGCTCCAAGCTTATTCTAATTCCATTGTATAAAATTCTGTTGTATTTGTGAGATTATTGTATAGGCACTGTACAGTAATTTCTCAACATACTGGTTTCTTCTTTTGGAACATCATCCCTCTGAATCAGTACCTATGACCAAATTTCTCCAGTCTTTTTTTTGACTGTCATGATCAACCAACTGATTTTTGCTTTTATGAACTGGAGTGGCCAGATTATATACTCGTGTTTAATATAACCAGTGAGATAAAGCTAAAAAAAATAATAAGTGGAATTAGACTCAATCCTACAGACTGCAAATCACTAGGTAGGCAATGAGATAGTCATCACACCAGCAGGGGCCTAAACAACTCACCCAGTAAAAGTCTGTAATTGTACCAGAAACATCTGAACAAGCTGTAAGTTTCTCTTAACTTTTATAGACGAAAACTTGTATATAGTAATTTACTTACATGGAATTAGTTCTAAACAGTGGAATGCGTCCAGTGACATTAGTACAGTAACAGTACATGAACAGAATATTTGTAAGACCTCATTTCTAATAATTTAAATCATTCAGTTTACTCCTTTTCCTAACAATAATCTTTTTAAGTTTGTAATCTAATTAAACAATGTTCATTTTTTAAAGGCAATCCAAGGTATTTAATTGTAAAAGTTTACACTAAAGGTTAACTAATCCTGGCAAAGTAAGCATAAAACACCTCATATTTTTGGTGAGGTAAACCTTGTTGTTTCTTCGAGTGCAGAGAAAGTCAGGAAATAACAGTGACTACAAAAGTAAGAATTGTACAGAAAAAGTTCAATTTTATTGTCAGGACACTGGAATTAAAAGTGCTGCTAGTTCAAAAAATAAAAATAAAAAGATGAATATATCAGCTAGTGTAAATCAACATAGCTCCAACAATTGCACAAGACAATTTTAGAACAACTTCATGCCAAAAATCTATGATTTCTCAAAAGCACATACTCATGTCTTATTGTGCTGGAAACAGTGACATTTCATGGAACCACAAAGATAAAAATATCTTCTGCAGGTGACCAGGCCTGTCAGGCTAAATAGAGGTGAAATAATTTCATTTGATGACACACAAATTGTCTCAAAAGCAGAGGTCACATTTCCCAGCACTCCCTTCCCAGGTATGTTTGCGGACTGATACGTCCTACTTTGTTTCAGCTTTATTTCCTGCATTATCCCTGCTGAACACATCTTCCCTGTTGTCAGGTTAGCTTTGTTTTAGGGAACAGGTAAAGATGCAGTACTATGTCCACAGTGAAGACTGGAATCCCTTCCTACAGCTGCCAAAGTCATCAGTTGTTATCTACTGGCAGGGACACATTTGCTGTCTGGTGTTAAGGTCTGTGCAGCCTGGATGAGTGTGAGGGAGATCACTCAGTGCCCACTGAATTCCTAGAAAATGCACTGACAGAACTACGGTATTTTCTTATTTTTGTGTCTGTAGTGGGTTGACCCTGGCTGGATGCCAAGTACCTACTAAAACCACTATCTCACTCTCCCTCTGCAACGGGACAGAGGAGAAGAAATAAAAACAGCAAAGGATTCATGAATTGAGATAAGAGCTGGGAGAGGTCAGTTACTGATTACCCTCACAAGCAAAACAGACTCAAAATGGGGATATTACTTAAATTTATTACTAACAGGATAAGAGCAAAAGAATGAGAAATAAAATAATCTTAAAAACACCTTCTCCCCACCTCTCTTTCCTTCCATGTTTTCCCTCCTCGCCCCCAGGGGTGCAGGGGGATGGGGAATGGGGGTTACAGTCAGTTGTTGTTTCTGCCGCTGCTGAGAGAGAGGAGTCCTTCCCTTGCTCCTGTGGGGTTGCTCCCACGGGACACAGTCCTTGACGGACCTCTCCAGCACAAGTCCATCCCTCAGGCAGCAGTTCTTCACGAAAATGCTGTCCTGTGGGTCACTCCTCCATGGGGTGCAGTCCTTCATGAATGAGCTGTACCAGCATTGGTCCCCCACAGGGGCCACAAGTCTTACCAGGGAAAAATGTGCTCCAGCATGGGCTTCCCTCTCCACGGGCTGCAGGTCTCTGGCAGGACCCCACTCCATCCTGGGCCTCCCACGGGGTCACAGCCTCCTTCAGATATCCACCTGCTCCAGCATGGGCTTCTCCATGGGCTGCAGGTGGGTCTCTGCACCCCGATGGTCCTCCATGGGCTGCAGGGGCACAGCTGCTCCACCATGGTCTGCACCACAGGCAGCAGGGGCCTCAGCTCCAGCACCTGAAACACCTCCTGCCCCTCCTTCTGCACTGACCTTGGTGTCTACATTGCTGTTCCCACTCCGCTCTTCCCTGGCTGGAACTCTTTCTGCGTAATACCTTCGGTTCTTAAATATGTTATCACAGAGGCATTACTATTACTCCTGATTGGCTTGGCCTTGGCCAGTGGCAGGAAGTCCATCCTGGAGCTGCATGGCATTGACTCCACCGGCCCAGAGAAGCTTCCAGCAGTTTCTAACAGAAACCACCCCTGTAGCACCACCCCCCACCCTCCTGCTACCAAAACCCAGCCACAGAAACCCACTGCGGTATCTAACATGGGATGTTTGGATACAATGACTGAAAAATAAATTGTACAATTCAGAAAAATCTGTAGAAAAAAAAGAGGTTCAGAAAGCTGAGAAAGAGAAATTGAGAGGAACACCTCATAATTGCATTCACTATAGGTAAAGAAAGAATATTTCACTGTCTGTTTTAATCAAGTCATTCTGTACTCTGGACAGATTTAATGACTGGATTTTTTATTAAAAAAATACAGTTGAACAAAGTGAAATACAAAATATGTGAGCAATATATACCATGTATCAGTTCTGGGTAAGAGGTAAAATACTTTTCCATTATTGATAAAGAGATAGTCTCACTCATTTCCTTATCTTTTCCTGCGTATGCAATTGCACAAACCAACAAAAATGTCATATAATATTTAAATTTTTAAAAATAACAGTAGAAAAGGATATCTGCTAATATGAATTCCAATAAAATTCATTTGGAAGCAACTATGGCAGAGAGTAAGAATAAAAAAAAATGAATTTTCTTGTTAATAGTATCAAATCTAGTTAAGACATAGCCTGGAAATGACCAGAATAGACAATTTAAGATCACATAATCAAAGGAAAATCACTGTAACTGGAAATGGTTTATATGGCTTCTTTTAATTTATTTTTTGGTCTAATAAAAGGCAATTTTACAGTTTTTATAATGGCTGAACCTCTTCCTTTGAATATCAAAATCAAAAAAATAAAAGGCAAAATTTAAAAATATTTTGGATTTCATTGTTGCATTTTTCTGAAATGTATTCTTTAATTTAAAAATCCAATTTGAAATTTTATAAGCAAGTTATTTTAAAATGTTTCTAATATCAAATCCGTGCCTTTGGTAGTAAATAAGGCAATTCATGTAGCAGTTCAATTGTTCTTCTACCCATGGGATCTGTTTTGTTTTGTCTCCATTTCAGTAACTGTACGAGCTTTAATGTAGACAGCTGGAGCACTTTGGGATTGGCTAGGAACACTAAGGCATGGTCTAGATAACTCATGGGTCAAAACTTATTTTCCCCTTAATTTCTGAACACTTGGCTGCCTTTCCTGTGCTCTGTATTCACTGTGCTGGTTGGCTGTAAAGGGGAAAAAGAATCAAGAAACATTGCTTAATGTGTGAGTGGCCCAACTGCCATGGTAGTGGATCCCAGTAGGATTGCACAGCCATTTTTCTTCTCCTCTGATTTTCTGTGTTTATGGAGTTACTATGTTTATACTGCCAGCCAGAGTGATCAAGTGCCAAAAGAAAGGATTCTGTAAATCTTTTAACACAGATAAAACACAACATGTTATTTATAGAGATGAAGAAAGTTTGCTCTGCCCTTTTCCATTTTAAATTGTGAGATGCACCAATGCAACAAGCTCTGCTCTTGTGCAATGCTTTTCTCAAGTATTTCACCACATGTATTTTTACTTTTGGGACAGGAAGCCTTTCTCAGTAATGTTTGTGAAAGAAAAGAAAAATTTTGTATAAGTTTACTTCTGTTTTGTTGGATAAGCACTGCCTGTTTTCTGTTACCTCTCCATCCCTTTGATACTCGGTACACAAAATCATGATCCCAGGTACCACAGCTGGGATAAAATAGGTAGGAAAAAGACAGACCTATCAAAGGATAACTGTGAGGGTGGTAAGCTGGGAGGCAGTTTGTATTCATCCTCGAACCTATCTTCTCTTTTGTAAGCACAGTCTATCTTTAAAGTCAGCTCTGGAAATCAATGCGAAATTCCAGTGGGAGAAGCACCACTCTCCCAGTGCTCCTGTTACCAGGACTTTAAAATGTCTGATATTGTTTGTTGCATAACAACCACCATGAAAAAGGTTATCTTGCTTGCCAAACAATTATTTTCTATTCATTAGCAGTGCCTTTTATCAGCATCCAGAAGAACACACTCATTTGCATTCTTCCCTGAGTTTTATGGGAACCTTAGTTTAACTGCTTCTAAAGTACACTCATCAAGTCGTTCCTTTAGCTCTGGTATGGCTTACAGCCACATGATATAAGAAAAAGTCAAGCTGGGGTAAAGGGTTACCATAACTAAGGGTCACATTTTGGGCAATCAGCTCATCCATTTGCTCCAGCATTTATGTGTAAACTTAAACCTGTCACATGTGGAGAACATTGCCACATTTCAGCAAAGGCTTATTAACTGTTATTCTTCGTAAGTTTATATTAAAAGACAGACTTACTCAAGGTTCTTTACTCACACTTTCGAGGATGCAATTTCCTACAGTCAGGCTTGTTTATTGGCTTCACTGTGATGACTTTTGGTAATGCTGCTTATGTTTGTTATGTTTGCAGACACTTTTAATGTGGTATCTTAAACACATAATGCAGTCATTTAGTTCATCTGAAAATTAAACACAAGGGACACAGGGTAATGATAAATGAAATTGTGTCAAGTGGAAGAGATATCTAGTCAGCACCAAAGGAATTAAGGTTTGACTCTGCATTATTTAATTAACAGTCTGCAGGAGGGGTTAATAAATGTTAATAATACTAACAGTCATATGAGCTATTAAGATGAAGTAATCCATCCTGTAATCTGGTAAGAGGGCTGGGAGGCAGAACACTCAGTTTTCTCTCACTGGCCTTGCCAGAGAATCTGTGTGCAGTTTTAGGCAGATCCCTTTTACTGCATCTTCTAAACAGCTCAGTCACTCAGATGTCTGTATAAATCTTACACTGAGTTTTCAGAGGCACTGAGCATCCACTGCAACTGACATTCCAGCAAAGTCGGCTGGAACAACAGTACAAACAACAACAAAGGTTGTACTGAGAAACAGCTTCTACCTCGAGTGCAGTGTCAGTTCAAGATGATGCAGCCAACAGAATCACCTTCTCCTCACCATAGGGAATGAGGGTATCCAGAGCTCCAGCTGAAAACAGGTCACCTGCACAAGCTGTGCACACCACTGGTGCTAAGTCACTGAGCAAGTTGAAAAGATGATGTTTAGCTGTGTTTCCTTTGGATTATTAATGTAGTTGTGCTAAGATATTAATAACATTTCATCAGTGGTGGTCCCAAACTGCTGTGCCAGAAAGGTCAACTACATAAAGAATTTAAAGCAAACAAAAGCAACAAAAATCAACACTCAACTCAATGAACCAATCAAAATCCCAGTGCTCCAAACAAATAAATACCAGTACCAGCTAACTTTAAATGACGGGTATAATGTATTAGTTTGGCTGTATTTACTTTAATTTTTTTTCTGTAATTGTGGTACTGCATCATTGGATTTTTTCTGTTCATATTTCACTTGATATTTGGAGTGGTTCAAAGAGAGATTTAAAACTGCAAAGGATAGTATGGTTCAGAATGATTTTCTAAAGGATTTAGATGCCCTCTTTCTGTTCATTTTATTGAGTAGTGCCATCAAAATAACTATGACATCAGTGATAAATTTTGAAACTGTACTTTCACAACAGTTCAAGAACAGAGTGTGTTCACATTGGTGTTTTAATTCAGATCAGTAGTGTGCTTTTGAAGAAAATAGTTCAATCCCATGTACCACATAATTTGTTTCACACCATGTCTAAGGTTGCGTGAATATCCCTTTGGGATGAAATTAAACTGAAAAATGAACACCAAAGCACAAGTAACTTGGTTCAAATATTAGTGGGGTTTTAGTCTAGGGGCCTTACTAGGCATAGTCTGAAATAACACACTTTCCCTAAAAAAACCTGTGTAGTATGGACTTTGAATTCTCAACACTAACAGGTTCATCTCATGAAGATGCAGTTCAAGACTGTTAGGACAGGCTTGGAGGAAACAAGAACAAAGAAAAAAGGAGAGGTCCTTAGAATAAATTTAGGAGCTAACCAGCAGCAGATAAAATTTTGTCTTCCTTCAATTTCAGAGATGAAAAATGGCAAATCCCCCCAAAGCCACATAATAACCCAATACATAGTACTTTAAAGAACATCTGATACACAGACAAATTATTTAAGTGCATTTTTAAAGCCACCAATATATCTGAAAACCCTCTCACTAAGATCCTGCTGCCAAAGAAAGTTGCCTGGCTAGCACTGATTTCAAACAGGTCCTCTACTACAAAACTTTTTTACCTACTCCTAAACTCATGTTACTTGGTAAAGATCTCTCTTTTTTGCATCTGAGTGCTGTGTATAAATGCATTCAGGTATTGGACGTGACAAAAGAGGTCCAATCCAGGCAGCTTGAAGCAGCCTCGAAGTCACAGGCACTGGCTCTTGTAGGGGGGACTTTAACTACCCTGACATCTGCTGGAGAAGCTACACGGAAAAGTACAAACAGTCCAGGAGGTTCCTGGAAAGCATTAGTGACAACTTTCTGAGAAAGGTAGCAGAGGATCCCACAAGGCTCAACCTTATACTTACAAACAGGGAGATGTGAAAGCTGGGGCAGCCTTGGCTGACTGTGATACTGTGGAGTTCAGCATCAGGTGAGGAGAAAGCAGGACAGCAAAATTGTAACCATGGACAGCAGGAGAGTTAACTTATCCTCTTTAGGGATCTTCATGAGAACAGGTCCTGCAGGGAAGAAGGGTCCAAGAGAGTTAGTTAATATTCAAGGATCACGTCCTCCATCCTGAAGAATGACACTTGTCTCTCACAACACCTTCACAGACAAATTTAGAAAGTGTGTACTGTATGAGTGGACAGGGAGGTGGATTGAGAACTGGCTAAACAGTAGATCCCAGAGGGTCGTAGTCAATGGCATAGGATCTAGTTGGAGGCCTGTCACTAGCAATGTCCACCAAGGTTCAATACTTGGCCCAATACTGTTCAAATTGCTCATCAATGACTTGGATGAAAGGGAAGATGCCTCCTCAGCAAGTTTTCTATTGACACAAAGCTGGGAGGAGTGGTCAATACTCAGAGTGCTGTGCTGTCCTTCAGAAGGACCTCAACAGGCAGAGAAAAACTCAATGGGCAGAGAAAAACTGTCTGAAATTCAACAAAGGCAAATGCAGGGCCCTGCACCTGGGGAGGAATAACCCCATACACCAGCACAGGCTGAGGTCTGTCCTTCAGAAAAGCAGCTCTGTGAAGGACCTGGGGGTCCTGGTGGACAACAAGATGTCCATGAGCCAGTAGTGTGTCCTTGTGGAGAAGAAGGCCCATGGTATCCCAGGATGTACTAGGAAAAGTATTGCCAGCAGGTACAGGGAGGTGACCCTGCCCCTCTAGTCAACCCTAGTGAGGCCACATCTGTAGTTCTGTGTCCCGTTGTGGGCTCCTCAGTGCAAGAGAGACATGGAGTTCTTGGAGTGAATCCAGAAGAGGGCAATAAAAATGATTAAGGGACTTGAGCATCTCTCTCATGCGGGCAGGCTGAGGGCCTGTTCAGCCTGAGAAGAGACAACTGAGTGGAAATGGCATCAAAGTATCTGAAGGGAGGGTGTTAAGGGGATGTCAGGCTCTTCTTGGTGATGCCAAACAGTAGGATAAGAGGCAGTGGGCAGAAATGGATGCATAGGAAGTTCCTTCTGAATATGAGGAAGAACTTCTTTACTGCGAGGATGACTACATCCTGGAGAAGGCTGGCCAGAGATGTTGTGGAGTCTCCCTCACTGGGAGAACTGTCTGGACACAATACTGTGCCGTGTGCTCTAGGATGACCCTGGTTAAGCAGGCAGGTTGGTACAGGTGACCCGATGTGGTCCCTTCCAATGTTATCGTAATTCTGTGATTCTATTTTTTTAAAGTGTGATATCTTGTCAGGTTATTCAGCATGTGCTTTATTACTAGACAGGATTTAAGTGGCATGTTTACTTAAAAGAGAGATCTGCTGTAACAGAATAAAGATACAAACACCCTAAATGAAAAATAAATTTCTAAGGCTGCTGCTAACAATTCATCATTACAAGTGTTTGAGGTTTACTAATTAGCCTAGAAAGTCTGTCTCTGATCTGGCATGCTCAAGAGAAGTCTCAGAGATCTGCTTTAGCTTTGTGCCATTGTTGACTGCAAATATTAGACACAGAGCAGACTCCTAGCCCACAATGGGCAGGGTCTCTCTCTATCTCAATTTCTTTTGATTTTTCTCTGCTGTCACTGGGCAAGGGAAGGCCTCATAGTAGTGTGGAAAATTAAGACATCTCCTTTCTATGTCAGCCTTAGAACATCTTCATTAACATTTCCACCACATCTCTTAATTAACATATTCCCAACAGACTTCAGGCTGCTTTTCTTTTTCAGAAGCCTCTAAAGATGCATAGGTAAAATCACACATTTCATACAACATATTATAGGGAATAATAAGTACAATGTTCTTCATGTGAACTTATTGCTATTTGCTCTCTGCGGACACCATATAAGGAGGAAGCTGATTGTAAAAGGCAACTCTTGGAATGGAGAGCTTATAAGAATCACCTTATTCCCTGAAAAACAATCTTTGTTTAAGGATATAATTATGAGGAATATATATCCTAATAAACTAAGTGGTATTCTTAGGAATTTCATTGTTCATATTCTGTTCATAATTGAACATTTCTTAGTATAGTTTTGGACCAGAAAATGAGGCCTTTCCCAAACATTTCTTGGACAAAATTTGGGAGCAAGCACCAAACAAGGACTTGTTCTCCACACATCCCCAGATGGTAGCCTAGTTGTTAGCAGGCTGCCTTGAAGATAAGAGAACTTAGCAATAGTAAGGGGTCTAGACTGTGTCAGCTAACCTGGGAACAAGAAATCAAGTTCTGGCACTATCCAGTTTACTATCCTACCTGTAGCCACAATGTTCCAGCATTTTAATGCAAATAGCATCAGCAGACTTATCTGAACACCATCCTTTGCATGACTAAGTAGCTTTAACACAAGAGGCTATTTCTCTGGTTTAAAGTGTGATGTCTGACACTGATTTGCTATCTCAGGCAGTTTCCTGTGAGCAGGAGATATTGAAAGGGATGATCATGGTTGGTGCACTTCTATCATCTCTTGGAGCTAACTTCAGATGCACTTGAAGCCACAGGTGCATTTGAAGCATCTAGTGCTGGATGAAAGTTTATCTGTTCAACACCATAGAACCTTGTAGTAACAAACAGCTCTTCTAGCAAAAAAATAAAAAAATAAACCCAGAAAAGGTATTCTGGAAAGACTTAAAAGTTGTCTTTGAACAGTTTACAGAAAGTCTGTTACAAAAAACTCTTAATTCTGTGATACTGATCTGGAATTTGCAGGAGAAAATTTCTAATAACAAAATGACCAAGTGAAAAAAAAACCAAAAAGAGTAAAAAAGAGGGGAAATTACTCTGAAAAATAGATATTTTCTATTTATATTTTCAAATATTTGTGCAAAGATTTGATTATGTAATTTGATTTTATAATTATTAATATCAGTAGGATTAGTGATATGCATCTGAATCCTTGTGAGAAGCTTTACAAATACTAACAAATGCCAATGATTAGACATTAAATAAGAAACAAGAAACTTCCCTCCCACCTACCTTTCACCAGGAGTAGATTAAAAAAAAAGTCTTAAAAATGATAGGAAATTAATTTGTTTTATTCTTTTTGACCTTTCTTCTTACCTTATTGTCCTGTTCCTTTATTTGTGTTTTAAATACATTACAGAAGAAAAAGTAGGATTATCACAACAGGTCGATGTGCGAAGGAGATTAATTTAGAACTAAAATGAAGATCATTCCTTCCTAGAACAAATTAAATGCTTGAGGCAGAGGCCTGGCTTTATGTAGATATGAGTTTGGCACAGCAGACATGAGGAGAAAGAGCATAGGTGTTGCAGAAAGCAATTAGGAGCAGCAAACAAATGTGCATAGTGGTGAAACAACAATAGATGTACCATACAAGGAGCAGAAGCAGACTCCTGTCCACGAGCAGATGCTGAAACAGAAATGAACTTTACAGCAAAGGCAAACAATGCCAAAACTGAAGTCCTGTGGACATAAGGGCAGAAATCCAAATGAAATCAGCATCTCATTCTGATCCACCCACTGTGCATCCATAAAGGAGCATTGTTCATCAGAGTTAGTTTATAGTTTATCAAGATGGACTAAAACTACAAATACTGAAGTTTCATTTATGCATTTGGACTGCAATACCCACAAGCTTAGCTGCTGCACTTTGGTGTACAGCATCCTCAGTTGACTATGTGTATATATGTATGCACCTATATTTGCTGTTTTCTGAGCCATCAAATATATAATGTTTTCATAAGTACAGGGTAGAACACTAGTCATATTATAGTAATTGGTGGAATTACTGCCAGCTTCAGTGGTATAGTTTGACCTCCTGTATCTCTCAGGCCCTCTGAAAATATTGTACAACCACTGTTTTTCATTTAAAGCTGATATACTATTTTTACAGATAAAATAGTTTTCCATTGCAGAATGCTGATTCAGTTACATCAAACATTTTCTGGAATATAAAGATAAACAAGTTTTTTTACGCAAAATTTTTAAAACACTTAATTTTGACAAGATCAAAGAACCTTTTTTAAGCAACTGTGTTGGTTTGTGATTTTATAAACATTCATCACATCCAACAAAAATGTAGCTGATTATAGAAAATTCAGAACAAGTCTAAAAGAAACTCTCTACTCTTAAAAAAATTATACAAGTCATGGGACTACTTGCATGTTTCTGAGGTAAAATTATTTGGAAATGGTATCTTGAAAGAAATTGCAACATTTTTTCCTAATTTGAGATGAAAGGCATTTCTGAACTAGAATGAAGACTAGGAATACCACATAGTTCTTCTTCTCACTTCAAACTTCAAGGACTTTGGGACAACCAAAAATTCATTTCACATTATTTAGAGTTCAATACAGTTGCCCATGGTTTATACAAGACTCTTCTTTCTAATCAGGACCCATAAAGAAGAGTTGCTTTCCTTGCTGCCAGTTACAGCAATATTCTCCTTGCAGCTTCACACTTGCCCAGTGTTGACCTTCAGATTTGTCAAGGCAAAACAACACCTGTTGGAAGAAAAGCTACCAAAATATTCAGGAAAAAATACTGTCACACAGTTTATAAAGCTAGTGGTGGAGGCAGTGACAGGGAAATAAAAAATCTACTTTTTTTCTCTGAACACTTCTAGAGCCCTACAGATGGAGAGCAAATGAGTTCCTCCAAACTTGTAGAGCTACTGTCACTTTCTAATCACAACCATCTAATTCAGTGGTAACACTTGGACATTATTCTTCATGTTTGGAAGTTGAAACAGGGTAGATCAGGCGCAAAACTCAGGGTTATTAAGTCTGACTTTTAGACTATAAATACTCTGTGTTGAGGACAAATCAGGCCATTGGCAGAAGAATCGGTGATAGAGTTTTGTATATTTAGAGTTTTATGGTCTAGTATGACTGATGTTCTAAACCCACATCTCATTTTCTCATGAAAGAATTGAACTCAATTTACAGGCAGCTTGGGATGCCCACACCTGGAAGTTGCACCATAGCAGTGTTGTATGAAATTGGCTACATGGCATCGAATGAACACAAGTCAAGCAAAACCAATGTCAGAATCAAAAGACAGCATCTCCCAAATGCAGCTTCTGCCTTACATAGAAATTTCTACGTTTGCTCATTCAGAACCATCCAAGATCATTTAACTCTTAAAATTATTTTTCTACCTTTCTTTTAAAGAAAAAAAATAATTTTAAAAAAATCAATAAAATAATAACAGCTGACCCAACCCACCAAATGCACTCTTCTTTGGTTGTGTTGCTCTGCTCTTTTGGTCAGTTTAGAGGACTGAGATATATGTAATTTCACATATGTGGGAGATTAGGTGAATGTCCTAAGAGAAAATGAAGGCATCACTATTCACAATGAACCTGATAACTCCTGCTTGTATTATACATTGAACTTTGTGGGAAAGTGTCCTAAATAAAATAACACTTTCCAACATTTTCAGTTTCCTGTTATACACAGAAAATAAAAAAAATAAGTGCTTCCTTGCTGCTGGACCAGTTTCACATATTTTGGAATTCCAGCTTTTTCCTTATTTCTCTTTATTAAGGAGTAGAGCTGCTGTTTTGGAAAAAAAGTTCTAAAAGGGAGACTGTAATGTATTTGTGTACATGTGTGTTATTTCAATGACATATAAGCAAAAACACCTCACCAGTATTTGAATGTAATATCTAGGACCTTTTTTCCTGTGAAAATTTAGTGGTATTAATGCATTTTTGCCTATATTGCTTTCTCTTTACATTTGCTTTCAGTAAACCATCTAGGAATTAAGTTTTACCAACATGAATATTCATTCTTTCTGTTACCTCTAGTGGCTTTGTATCAAGCCCAGAGCTTAGCTGCAAGTGTATGTACATGAATATTTACAGGTGCCAGATTTTATATCCGCATTTGCAAATGCTGCGCTAGAAAAGGTTTCTTCCATTTGCAGTCACAAACATGACAATACCATATCTCTCTTTTGACCTATCGCAACAGCTCCTGTCTGAAATGATGATTATTCATGGAAGACTGTGCATGATCAAAACACAGTTAAAAAGATTTGCCAAAACAAAATACAGTGAATAATTATGAATAATAAATTCCAGGAAACTACAGTCTGAGAGCAGACTTTCCACAGGCTTAAAAGGAACATCAAATAATTTCTTTGTCAGCTTTTCTGAGTATCTGTTGCATCAAATTTTGTACTGCAAAACTGTTCCAAAAATCCAACAATCTTTAAAGTGCATCAAACTTTTGACATTACATCTGTAAAGGGAATAAGCAGTATAAAACTCAGACATGACATTACCCCCATTGCACTGTCTCTGCTGACCATCGTTCACAATGGGTATGCAGCACTTCTGCGTACAGTGTATCCATATGACAGTCTGAGATAATGCCACCAAAGCTGGAGCTGAGCTCAGTTAGCTTCACGACTGATAAAGCAGACTACATGAAAAAAGCATATAGACAACCACAGAGGCACTAAAAATAGCAGAGGACTGGAGTTACTTTTGTCTTCTCTCTTATTGCCCATCAGCAAATGTGTTGACTTGGAAGATATTTTAGCACTCATGAGACTACCAATGTTACAAGCTTGATCTGTCTCCTGTGTGTTGTAATTTTACTGCAATGCTCCCATTAAGGGAGCATCTGAGATCAATGAATAGACAATTAAAATGTTATAATAAATATTTAAAATTATAACATTAAGTTACAAATAGAGTAAAAAAGAAAAATATTAAATTAAACCTGGCATATGTTTTTCTTTGGGAGTTCTTTTTTTTCTTTTTTTTCTTTTCTCCTTTTTTTTTTTAACTCTACACTCCACAGATGTGAGAGGGAAAAACTTGCCTTTTTGTTATAGGACAGTCTCCAAATCTGCAGAACTCCTCTTTCCAAAGACAATTTTTCCTATCCCTTAAGCAGTTTACACACCTGCAGAAAAAGAAGCAGTTAAGCACTGCTTTTCTACTCATGGAAAGTAGGCAAAGACCTGACTCTTTCCTGACTTAAATGGGTTTTATAACTCCATGGGTGTTAGTAGATTTTTTTCATCTTAGGACAATCCTGATTGCAGACTTATCTGTCATTTAGAAAAAGGCATTGGCTTCTGGATTGATTCAATTCAGGTCTCTGCTATGGCACTGAGAAGCTTCAGGCCTTCAGGCAAGTCACTTAAAGCAGTGTTTCAATTTATCCTTTTACAAAATAAGTATAAATAATACTATTCTCACTGGGGTGTTTTGAGGTCAAATTCTGATCTTGTTTTAGCAAAACTAGGAGCAGCACTTCTGCTGCTAGATGGAATTAGGCTAAAGTAAAATCACCACAGTGTCTTTCATTGTAAAATCTTTTACAAACTATCTACAATGCAAAACGATGAGTTGCAACCAACTCATAGATAAAGGAGGAAGACCAGCTGGTACAAGGTGTTAAGAACCACCGTCATACAGGTGTTGAAAAAATCCGAGGATCACAGGAGAAATGCTTGATTTCATCTTTTTTACTGCTGTGCAGGGAGACAGACACTCTTGATGTTAAGATTGTATCAGCTATCTGCACATAAAACAGCAAAGATTTTGACTCGGAGGTTTTTCCCACTTTGGAATCATTGCTTTCTGTTTAGTTCTACCACATCTAAGGCTAACAGCTGTATTATGCTTAAAAATGTAGGCTTTTAGAGGCTGCCAGCATAGTCAATCCTTAGGAATAAGGCAAAATCTTGTGGCAGTTCAGCTCATCCCCAGCTCGCTTTTCAGAGGCCAGCATGTAATACACACAGCCTGCATCTCTCCCCCGATACCCCTCCAGATCCCTTGGACACACACCCCCGCCGTGCCCCTCTGCCCACCCGGAGCCAGTTGTCTCCTGTCTTTCTCTCCTCCCACTCATTTCTCACCCTTGCTGCTGCTCACCACGGCTCTGATCTCTCACTTCCTCCCCGTTGCACATGCACACATTAAAACATCCACAGCTTTTACAGCTGTGAGCCAGGAAGAATGGGCATGACAATTTCACTCACTGTATTTTTTACTGTGGCAGGTTTTTGTGTTTATGCTCAGTCTGCCCCAGGCCGTTCTCCCTGAGATATTAGTTGCAACTAAAGAAATGAGCAAAGAAAACGGGAAACATCTGGGGCAAAGAAAAAATGTAAATCACTTACGAAGTAGTTTTGGGAACACACAGAAAACAAACTGCATGAGCTTGAAAATCTGTTGCCTTAAAATACAAGCATAATTAAAACAAACAAGCCATCCTGTGTTGTTATTGCAGTTAATATCAATTAATCTATAAGAGGATTACTTTGTTTTATTTTTCTTCATGTGCACACACACACCTTTCTTAAAGTAGATACTTTACTTTAACCTTCATTTGTTCTTCATGGCTGGAATAAATGGTTAATCTCTCAGGGAATCATACATGGTATTTGCTATTGATTTTATACCAGGGCTGTGAACAGGTTGGTATCAGATTAGGAAACAACCACTTAGAAGCATACACCAGCTGTGCACTTGTGATAAATTACATTTTTCCCTATGAATTTTATACCTAGTTATAGTTAGTTTACAAGATTTAGCACCATATGGGCTGCCTGCTAGCAAGGTAAGAACCCAAAACACAAACGCTTTCTTCACTGAAAGAAACAACCTGTAGCTGGAGACTTTTCTTTTAGAATATTGTATTGCAATAATGGATTTGGAAATCATGAAAGGTTTGGCATATACCTGTGTGTTTTGGGTTTAACATAGACACCGAAGTTGCGTGAAACAATACGCAAATGGTTAATGTGATACCATTAATATGCAGAGAACTTGGAATAAATATAGTCTAAATACAGGGTTCTTTTGAAAAAATGGCAACATTATTTTTAAAGTGGTTAAAAAGAAAGTTCTCTGAGTTTTCTACAGGGAAGAAAATTTCAAACTATACATTGCACTCCAAAGATCCATGTTTGCCATTAAAACCTTTCCAAAAATCATTTGAATGCAATTAAAGTTATTGTAATTTTTTTAGAATACAGGACCAAATTTTCTCAGAAAAATAATGCCATCATAAATAAAAATAATTAATAGAAATAATTTTATTTGGAAAAATAAGGGACCCAGAAATATTATGAATAAAGTATATTGTACTCAGGGCTTTTCACTTGCTCTGTTATTTCCTAGAATTGACTTATTTTATATACTCACATACAAGGCTCTTTCTGACTAAAAAAACTCCAAAACACATAAAACTACACTATGCATTCTTTTCTGGTTTTCTACCAGTATTATTGACCTTGGTTATGTGATATCATCACTAAATCTAGATAGGAAATTATTTGATAAATGATCCGGTGTGTTATTCCTCTGCCAGAACAAAATTGTTACCTGATATACATCCAGAGGTGCTGCTCCCAGTGTGATCACTTTATTTTCCTTGGAAATTTTCTAGGTCACTTTTGTGCTTGCTGTTCAAGCTAAGCTAACTTGTCCTGCTGAACTGGCAGCATACCGTAGAAACCTTACTTCTGTTCTTTTCTGCCATGGTTAGAAGTTTCCTGATACAAACAGAATTATCTGAACATGAAACTAATGACAAAACTCATAGACTGATAAATGAATATGTCATCATCAGTGTAATTCTAGTGTTAGTGAAATGGGAAATATGAGGACTGGATTCTATGTAAGTTTAAATGAGGGAGATATGTAACAAATAAGCCCCTTAGTTTATGAGGACATTCTGTAAGAAAACTGGAGCTTAAATGTGAACAGGCATAAAGGTCCCAAATTTCAACTTGCTAATAAGATTAAACTGCCATTTATTTGTAAAGTAACCTTATATAAAAGCACATTAAAGGGCTGGACAGCATTTTATTAGCTTTTGGATTTAATATCAGATGTTCACAAACCATGCAAAAAAAGAAGTTGCCATACTATGGCTGAAACTCATGTCAACAGATACTCCTAGAACTGAGTGAATAATTTAAAAAAATGAATAACTTATTCAAAACTATGAAATTCATCAACTAAATTACTTGACTAATACATCTATGAATTATGAACTGACTATGCTGGGTGAATAATACATTAATAATTAATATGAAAAATATAATTAAATTCTTCAAATTAATTACTCTGAGAATATGAGAAACTGTAATTATTCTCTATACTGTACTCAAAGAATAGAATGCCTGAGTAGTCTGTATGCTCTTTAGGTCTTATAGTTTTTTAGTGCAATGTATAGGGTATATCTTTACAATTTCGGAGTGTTGGAGTGATATCTCAAATATTGCTTCAGGCTAAGAATGAAGAAAAATGTCATAATTGAACAAAATAACATATGTTTTAATAGAAATATGTTAATGTTGGGATGTGTAACATGACCCAGTTGGGAAAGACTACCTCTGTCTGAACAAATGCCCACCAGCGGGAATTTTGACAAGCAGTCAAGTGCTGGGGCTGCACAAATTGCATTGGCTAATTTTGACTGTTGGTTACTTTCAATTACCATCTTGTATGGTATCTGCATCAAGAAGTGAGTGTGGTTCAGTTATGTGCAGTGGCTCAGTCTCCCTCCCACCCTCAGTGTTGGTTCCTAGGGACTGGAGTGGGGTCTATCCTCCAGTATTCTTGGAGTAGAAAGGTCAAGTTTCAGGACCTTACTTTGCAAGGACCTCTGGCATGCTTCTGGATCAAGCCACACTGCATCCAGCTGTCTAGAAAGAAGGGAAATGTGCCCATTAAGGGGCTTAGCATTCATAGGTCTGATCCAGGACTCACATCACTTGGCAGTACAGACCAGCTTTAGTGCCCAAATGCACACTTAGGTAGCAGTGGGCAATTTGAGCAGCCTTTTCTTCGTGATTTGAGAACTTTTATGTGTGCTCAGAACATTTGATATTGACATGAAGAGATCACGATAGTAATCCTTTTTTTTCCTTTTGGGATAGGGACCAGCTGTGAGGGAAGGGTGTTGTCAGTAGGGTATTGAGTCCCTCCCTTCTCATAGTCTGTGAGGAGCAGAAGGGAAATCAGCCTGCAAGCTAAGAATGGAAAAATTAGAGGGGTTTTACTCAAGATCTGTTCTAACCTGTAGTTACTCTTGTCACATTCTCCTCTCAGACCATGCAGTTTCTTCCTGTTGGACATACATCATAAAAATATACTTGTATTCTCTGTGCACACATAGGGTAAGATTATGCTCAAATATGCAGTGATGCTTAGAGTGATGCCAGTGAGAACTGGCAGTGAGGCTGCCAGTGAGGCTGTGGACAGAGGTCAATGTTATGGGTGGGCCATAGCATAGCTTTAATGGCGAGTGACACTGAAGATGTTGGAGGGTGTAATTTATCATCCATTAAATATAAACAAAGTTAGCACATTCATTACACTATTATAAATGGAAAATGTCAATTAACCACAAATTCCATTCTTCTGTACTCTAGAAATCCTTCTTGCTGTCTTGAAAGCATTGTAAGTTTATAAGATTATTTGAGAGAATGAGGAAATCCTACACCTCTAGAAACGGTTTTACTTTCAAACATAAAATATTTTAAAGATTTTGAAATAAAAACAAACAAACAAACTGAAAAAAAAACAACCTTCAGGGAACTGTTTGTTCAGTTTCATAGCCTTTCATACATACACACCTATCTTTCACCCCCACAAACTGACTATTGTGGTTGAAAAATATGTTTCCATAAATTTAAAGTCTCTTTAAAGGATATTTCAAGCATCTTACCAGTACATGGTCTGATCTGGCTGGTTAATTAGCAAACAAAAACTGTTGTGAATGCAACTGTCGCTGACTGTAAAGACAGACTCTGTAGTATTTATGCCTTGTTAGGGGACCCATTACACTATAATTTCCAATCAGTGTCTTCTTAATCTCTCATGTCTGTCCCAGACCTATCTTTATTCTCTAAAATTCTCCCATTATCTCTGATCTCAGCAATAAATTCTCAGTTTTTCCTGAACTATACTAGAGGTCTATTCTTTCAGTTTGTAAAAGATTCAAATTTTGTGGAATAACTAATAAGATATCCATTTAATCTGATTAAACACAGCCATTTTTATTCTCTGTACTCCTTTCCATTTCTAGGAATCAAACATGCTACCTAGAGAGAATATGTGCTTCTGAGAGGATAGCTGTGCTTCACTTCCAGTATATTATTATGGAGTAGGAGTCTTTAGAAATGAAAAACTTTCTCTCCAAAGAGACATATACTTCTTCAAAAACAACTGGTGATGTTTGTATATGACATTCTGTAACCAGCTTGTTACTTCCTTCCCATCTCCTGGCCTGAGACACAGTTCTGTACACAGGCTTGAAACTGGCAATTATATCCTAATTCTGCTAGGCACTGAGCATCCTCCCCAAAATGCTGAGTATCCTGGAGTGCTAATGACATCAGTGGGAGTGAAAGAACTCAGTTCCCCACAGGAGCAAGGCACAGCTTCTTTCACTAAGGATTTCAAGTCCTGTTTATTCCTACAGATTTTCATGCCCTATCAGTCCTTGAAGGTGACACAGGAGAAAACATGATGACAACAGGGCATGACAAATCTCAGGGAAGATTTGAATGTAAATAATGTCCCGTGAAATGTAGATATTATTGGAATAACCTGAACAAATCAAGAAATTGGCTGGCAAGGGCACGACATCATTATCACATTGCAATATCTTCAAGGAGAAATTGTGAAAGGCCTTTTATAAGATTTATTACATTTCTGAAATGAAATAAAATACTAGACTTCTAAATTTTTTTAGTTAAATTCCATCAGTAACTCCCTACATTCTTTCTCTCCACCCAATGAATTAGCCTTTATCATATTTTTGTCTGAGATAAAAATGAATGATCTGCTTTTGATTTAAAAAAATAATAAAAGAAAGAAGGAAAAAGAAACCTTCTGCATAGCTTTGAACTATGAATCAGCCTTGAAGCTCTCATTAAAAACTCCCTAACTTTTAATTGCAGAACACAGTCTCTGCTGTCCCCAGACTGTGAAGTAAGATTCTTGGCAGCTACTC
The DNA here is from genome assembly GCF_003945725.1 of Corapipo altera. NCBI lineage: Eukaryota > Metazoa > Chordata > Aves > Passeriformes > Pipridae > Corapipo > Corapipo altera. The sequence continues at coordinate 4,378,723 of NW_020884924.1, forward strand.
AAAGGAAAAATGGTGGAAGTAATAAGCATTACTATTATCATAACTGAAGACAAAGGTGTGGTGTGAACACAGTTATTCAAGTTAGAGGTTGAATATTTCTGAACTTTGCTCCATCACTGAATTCCTCAACCGACTTTTGGTAAATGGTATTCATTCTTCAACTCATTTCACCAGTACAAAGTTTCTCGTAGACATTTACTGTTCTGGAGTAGTATGTTTGAAAGTAGTCCTACAGCTTTGAATTTATGTTTGTAGAAGCAAGAAGAAATCTTCAGTTACTGGAGCAACATTCTTTACAGACTTTACAACATTCTTTCAAGACTACTCTTTCTCTCTTTCATGTATAACAGGCTACAGTAATTGTGGTAAGGTTCCAAATTATAAAACCAAAGCAACTTTTAAGAAAATCCTTTTCTACTTTTTTTTTGTACTTATTTCATTTAAAAAAATTGAACACAGCATAGAAAATGTGAAGGTTCAGGCAGAAATCCATGTTTCTGCAAAATTCCACTACCATTACTGGATTCTCGAGCTGCTGCTGCTGCTGAGGAACCTAATGGCAATTCAGAAAGGAAAATCTGAAAAGCAAGAAGGTGACAAACATCTTGGGAAGTTAGAGTGTGGGGGAAAAGTTAGTGTGTGGGGGAAAAGAAAGTCTCCTTGAATGAGTCATAAAATGTTTTACAGAGCAGAACTTTCATGTGTATCCTTGAAAATAAATATTTTTCCGTATTTCTCAGTATGTTTATGATTCAGTCTAACCAACTTACAGTTCAACCAGAAATACATAAATGCTGCCATTTGTAGTCATATTCACAGATAATGCCATCCAAACTAACATAAAGGGATTTGAAAGCACAGAAATACAGGGTGAAATGGTGGTTGGAATTCAATGGCTGCAGACATAAGGCACCAGAACCACTGTGGTTCTGCTTTTGTGGGGTGGCTTTGGACCTTGCACTAAGCTTGGCAATGGAGAGATTTTCCTTTTATGATGACAAAAAGTTGACAATTCCTTCTTTGGCACACCTTTGCCAATGACACATAATCTTGGGGATTCTGGTGCTATAGAAAGGGATGAGTAAGCTGTCTGGTTAGGCAAGTCATTTCAAAAGGGCAGCAGGAGTAGGAAAGATAATAAAAGCAGAAGGCTTTGAAGCTCAGGAAAAGGATTAGAGGTCATCACATGCTGTAAGAAAAGATATTCAAAGAAATATGGTGTTTTCTTGGCTCTCTGGGCTTTTTTACACCCGATCCTGAAGTATGACATACGTACAAACATAAGGTGACCAAATACTAGATTCCTTAAGTAGTTTAGTGTAAGCAGGTTGGCATTGGTTGAAACTGAGCAGAAGGCTATTTAGAAAGACAAAGCTTAATATGCACATTCTGATTTAGTCGGTGGACTGCGCTTCCCATCAAAACAGCACTTTTCCAAATGACCAAGTAGGATTGGGTTTTACCTTCTCTAGAACAAGCAAATTTGGTGAATGGATGAAGAGGACGCAGTTATGTTGAAGGAGTAAACATGAAAAAAAACATGATGGGGAAAGCTGCTTGTTGGGAACCACACATCCTTTTAGGTTCTTTGAGATCCCTTGTCTGCTTCCAATACCCACAGGAACTGCAGCTAGGGTTTTCACATTTCATTAGTCTTAATACAAGCAGCCATGAGCACCCCACTGATGAACTTGTAACAATTTCACCCCCAGAGATGTATAAATGCTTCAAGGACTACTTCTCCTGGAAATGCTGACGGATCTACTTTTATTCAAGGCAGAAGCTGAGATTAGCACCAATGATTATGTGGTCATACAGATAAAGGAATATTAAATGCTGACTTGTGCCTGAGACTGGCTTACTTTATTTCTGTACTTAGCTCATTTTTAGCAATCCTTCTACATCTGACGATTAAAATGAATCAAAATACCAGGGGGTCACAAGGCCATTACCTAACATTTTCTGCAGTCATTTTCAACAGGTTGTCACAGGTATACAACCAGCCAGGTTTACCCATTGGTTCCAGCTGTGGAAGTATATTGTGTTACAATTAATCACATGGAGCCAATACACAAAGCTAGGCATATGTGGGCCCAGCTATCACTGTAAACACAGGCTTACATGCACCACACTTTTAAACAGCCATTAGCTGCACTAAGTAGCAGCACAGATCTAGCAACAGAAAGGGGATAAGATTAAAAATCTTTAAAAAATCCATTTTTAGCTCTAGGTTTATTTAACCATTCATTATTTTTACAACATCACCAAGACATCTTATTGGCTATATTGATTCCAAGCATTTTGTTAGATATTAAAAAGTCAGTAAAAGTAGCATGAGGTGCTTCAGCCACAACCGTATGGGATTGTTATTGAAATCTGGAAAACAGAGTTGCAATGTAGGCAGTCAAGTCAAATAAATACCTCTTCACTTCCAGTTGTTTCTTAGCATTTACCTTTTACCCTGCTACCCTAACTCTTCATCCTCCAAAAGCCCTTTGTGAATGCTGAAAAAATTCAGTCCATAGCCCTGTTTCTTACACACACACATAGGAAACTGGAAAAGGATATTGCATTGTGGAAGTCATTGTCACCTGTGGGAGTGACCGCTTCAGGCAGCAGGTTAATGTTTCTGTGTTGTTTGTGAAATCAACAGAGAGAGAAAGGACAACTCCACCCTGGAAAGAGTCAGAGCAGCAAAGTGGTGTTTCCACCTCGAGTCTGTCTCTGGAGGAATCCATTTGTCTCCATTAACAGTACAAGGAGCCCAGGGAAGCAAACCTCTTCACTGATAGAGCTCCATTACCTAGTTAGAAGGTAAGTGGTGTGAATAAACATTCACTCTCCTCCTTCTGCTCCCTCCACATTTTTCATTAGCAGTGTGTTGCAACATCAAGGAAGATTCCAGGAGTCGGGAAAGCTACGTAAATGCAGCAAAGATGCATAGTACCCAAATCCACATTTTTAAGATTAAATTCAGCTTTCTAGGATTTAATCCCTCCTGTTTCAGGACATAATCTAGCTACATAGTGGTCACTAAGACGGAATGTTTTTCTGGATCTATGTATGGTATAACTGTTCTACAAGCTTAATTTTGCTGTCCTTCAAAGCAATCGTGCAATTAGTGCACACAACAGAGACACTGAACGAGGACATCTGATTTGTTTTAGCACAGCAATCTCTATTTTGCTCATTAACATGTGATTCTGTGTTTGTTAGCTTACAATCAGTATGCATACAATAACAACACATATTTTCCTGTGCCTGTGGCAGTGATCAAAATGTACTCAAGCAGAAGTATTTCTTAGCCTTGACCTAGCCAGGTATCAGATGAACTGTACTTTTGTCAACAAGTGTTTCCTTCCAAATACCATGGAGTCAGAACCCAATGTTGGCACTTACTTATACACAGGCTGAATTTTAGCCACTTATTTCACTGACCTAAAAGAGGTTACTTCCCCTGTGAAGTTAAGAGGTCTGGAGTCCAAGAAAGCAGCTTGGCATTGCCGAAGGAAATCATATCTCATACTTAACAAGAGTTATAGTCATAGCACACCTTGTCTAAGTATGTATGGGGAGTAAAGGATTTGTTCTGTGTTTTACTCAGCCACTCTGGCATTATAGTCCTGATATGCAATAATAGAAGGGAAGTCATCAAGGAAGTCACAGAGGGGGTTCTGGTGACTAACTCCAGAGTATCCCTAAGGTACACATTTGTCATGGGAGTCATTCACAGTTAAATGGTTGCAAAAGTAGCTCATGGTCTTTTGTTTCTTTAAGTGCACTTGTTACAGAAAAGAAATAGGAGATTTTCAGTTTATGAGAATAGAGATGACCTTTCAGGAGTCCGATTTTTTTTCTCTCTCTCTCTGTGAAAGAAATATTATAATAGTATAGGAAAAACTTTCCATTTTCTTCATCATACTGTCAAGATATCATTGCTGCTACTGAGTGCTTTTCATCTAGTGATCTCAAATGTGTTTCACCCTGGTGATGGCACATATTATTATAAGAAAGGTGTGTAAAAAAACAACCCCTCGAAAATATATAAATTAAAATAAGCTTTAACCCATGCAGTTTTCATCTTTATCCAGTTCCGTTTGAGAATTTTCATGAAATGTTAAACGATATCTATATTTATATGGGCTGTTTGTGTCAAAGATAGTAATGATCCAAAAGAGCAGTACATATGCTGATTTTTATTTAATAAAAAAACCCTTTGGATAAAACAGTGGGAAAATAAAATTTTTTGAAGGAAAATAAAATTTTTTGAAAGAAAATAAAGTTTTTTAAATGACTAAAGGAGAGACTTCCCCTTCCCAGTGCAAAAAACTTTTTTCCAGGTAGATGGGCCTAGGAAGTGACTGGGGAAGTGGAAAAAAGCATAGCTGGAAAGTTGGCTGGATCACTGGATTTGAAGTATGGTGCAAAGTGGTATGAAGTCCAACTGGCAGTCAGTTACCTGTAGTGTCCTGAGTTTAATACAAGCTCTGGTATGATTCAGTACCTTTATTAATAACATTAGATGATGGGTCAGAGTGCACTATCAACAAATTTCTGGACAAGATCAAATCAGTCAATCCCTGAAGGACAGGGCTGCTATACAAAAGGACATAGGCAAGCTGGAAAAAGGGGTATGCACCAGTACAGGCAGATGTCCAACCAGATGGAAAACATCCTTGCAAAAAAGGATCTGGGGATACCGAGTTACTGGGTACAGTTTTGAGCTCCACAGTATAAGACTTGCCCACAGACCTGGAACAAGTCCATCAGAGGACCACCAAGGTGGTTGGGGGTTGGATCCCACAGTGTACAAACAGAGTCTAGGAGAGATGGGTTTTTCCAGCTTGAAGAAGGGAAGACTAGGGAGATGCCTTGATTACTGTGTACAAGGTGTTACAAGCTGGAGTAGAAAAGACTAAGCCAGGCGCTTCTCAGAGGTGCACAGAGGAAGGATCACAGAATTACAGAATTTTGTGGAAGGGTTGGAAGGGATCTTTAAAGATCATCTAGTCCAACCACCCCTTGCCATGAGCAGGAACATCTTCATTAGTTCAGGTTGCTCAAAGTCACATTCAGCCTGGCCTTGAACACTACCAATGATGGTGCAACCACAGCTTCTCTGGGCATAATGAAAGGCAACAGATATAAGCTGGAACATGGGAAATTTCAATTTGGTGTAAGGAAGGTAAAAAAGAAACTACCAAGATGGTGAACAGGTTGCACAGAGAGGCTGTGTCATTCCCATCCTCAGAGATGTTCAAAACTTTTTGAGTCACGACCCTGAGCACCTGCTCTGACTGGAGCTCTTTAGAGCAAGCATTTGGGATAGGTGAACTCTAGTCCAACGTAAATTATTCTTTGATGCTGTGAGGAGCTCCACTCTCAATATTCTCTTCAACATAAAGAACATTTAAAAATGAAATTATATCTGGTCCTGAAGACCCATTTAAGAGTAAAGGAAGATAAACAAGGCAGTAATTATTTCTTTTTTTTAATCAGAGAATAATGCATAATCCATTGAATCCTTGGGTTTATTTGATAAAAAGATGATGAATAAAAGAATGAGAGTAGAAACAAACATACAGACTTCTAATATCTTTTCTGAGAAGCAGTATGAGTCAGTGATTGGTATTAGCCCTACAGCAATTTTTTATTCTGTTCTCAATACTCAGACCTGGAGTCATTTCGCTTAATTGAAACAACTGTATTTTCTCTTATCATCAATACAGCAATAGAGATGTAACCCCAGACTTTAGGTAGACTACATCATTATCTAACTGTGTTTCTTTTCAACTGTCAGTAGAAGGGACCTCAGAAGGACTACATTCCCAACCTTGATTAAGCTTAGGTAATGCAAAAGATTTAACAAGGCCATACCTTTGAGTAATTTCTCATGGAGTAATAATAGTCACCTCGTTCCCAATCCAACATTTTTTAAAGCCATGAATGTCCTAATATAAGGACATTCTCACCCACATTTTTCACATGAGAAGGGCCTTCTGATGAGACTGGAAAGATCCTACAGAATGATAGATGGCAGAAAGAAATGTATTATCTCAGTTGTACTATATGAACTGTGTTTAGCTCTGATGGGTAAGAATAGTAGCCAGCGTTAGCAAAATTGTATTGCCTGGAGGAAGTAGCTCATACAGTAAGAAAGTTTAAGAACTCAGAGAGAGATCAGAAGCTTCACTAGGACTGTATTTCACAAAAATGTCACTATGAAGGAAATTCGTGCAAGTGCTGGAAGTCCTTGTGGATCCTGAAAGTAGAATGGAGAATTACTACAGTTTAAGAGGGCTCTTCTGTTAGGTTCTTGTCAAAGGTTAACCTGCTTCAAGAAACCCATTGCCATTCATTGTCACAAGACAGAGGGAGTATCATAATTTATACATTCACAGACTTCAAAAAGTTCTGAGAAAAAAATAAGTAAATGGCTGGACAATGAAACAGTTTGAAGCTCCAAACTTAACTCTTCAAAGACATCTGCACAGCAATTTTCCATGCTGAGCCAAAATAAACATCAACATTTCTGATAAAAGCCACTTCTTGCCCTTGTAGGTGCCTTTTTGTTCTTGAACATGTTGGGCAAAGGGACATAAGAAGTTGTGCAACGCTAAAGATGCAGTGGTGATTCATTGGCTTCAGTGGAACTCTTTTTACTTTCAACAATTGAGGCAGAGTTATTGACTGCTTTGGAAAACAAGAGTAGTCATTCCACCTAAGTCTACTCCTTTTAGTTAGCTAATACAGAATTCCAGATGAAGAAATCCCTTTCTATGGAGTACATATTTCCAACATAATTTAGGTATCTGAAGTTAGACACTATGAATCTTCATTCTCTCCTTGCTATTTAGTGTTGACAGTCATTCAGCAGCAGTGAATAATAATGAGGACTTCCTGAGGTCAAGCATATGCCAGTCCAGACCATGCTGAAATCAGGAATACAGCTTCCAGCCCCTTTTTCCAACCAGGAAACTGCCAGAAGACATTCACTACTCTAACTGGGACAACAAAAATTCTGTCACATTTCCATCCATGTGAAAACAAGAACAACACACAGAAATGTGTTAGCCCTGGGCAAAAAGATTTTGCCCATAATCGACTGACACAAAGCTGCAAACACAATAGTATTTTACATATGGGATATAAAGACAGGGCATTATTTTCCTGGGATCATTTCCCTACAACTAAGAAGTAATGAAAGAAATACTGCAGCTTTGCATTCCCACCATCTCCTTCCTCCTTCCGTAATTAAGCAGTCCTGTGTGTAGGAAACAAACATATTGTTTAATTTGGTTTCTTGGGACATAGGGTTTTCAATGAAATGCAAATCAATACATTTTCTTTGCAGAAATCATCCTCAAATAATTTTTTAAAAATTATATATATATATTATATAAGTATAAAATATGGATTTTTTTTCCCTTATGGAACACTTTCCTAAAGGCTGTCATGGAACCAAGAGTTATGTAGCAGCTGTTCTAAAAAGGATATGGCCAACTCTTCAAGCCTGAAGAAACCCATCGTAGTCTGTGTCAGCTAAGCCCTGTTGAGTTTCTATGTGTAGGCAGTTAGATACAGGAAACTGCTATCTGCTAAGTGGTCCATTCAGCTCCTGTTTAGGTCTATATGCCCTCACCCACATTGCAGAATTTGAAACTGGAATAATATGTATTTCCTGATTAAGTTAGGAAGGTGTAGGGGTGATAAAATCCTTAAACAACTAGAAGGAAACAGTGAGAGTACAGGAAGTAATGGTCAAAATGCAACTTTATCCCTTAGGAATCAAAAATGAAAGGTAAACGTGATAGAAAAATCAGGTGGGCACAGCTTCTAAGAACCATAGGCTTCAGTTCTATTTTATCCTTGCATGACTTATAGTGACTCAGGTCACAGTCTCAACTAGGGGAAGTTACTCAGAAAGAAATCAAATTTCCTACGTCACATCTGAAAGTTAAATTGAAAAATAAGGAATGGTTAAAAGAATTAGAACAATTCTTCAGAAAAGACAAATCTAATAAAGTAGGGAATTGTGACTCCTAAAAAAAATTGTAAGAATATGAATCATTTAATGAGTAAGGGCAAAATTATGCTAATGGAGACAGTTATGTTACTCTGGGAATGATTATGCTAAGCCTCTGAGCATGCCCTATATAAATTAGTGGTTTCCTTAAACATGAAAAGTCTGAAACAAGAATAACTGCTCTTGTAGTGAGAAAAATAGAAAAGTATGGGGAAGGAGAGGGCAAGGTCATATCCCTCTCCCTAATCTAATATGATTATAAACATTTCAAAGCTATTGCATATATTCTGTGCTAAGTGCCCGTCCTATTTTACCCAAGGTGAATATGAGAATCTTGTCAAAGTCCCAGGCTAGATAAATCTCTGATCTTTATTTGTTACTTGTGATAGAAAAATGGTGAGAAAAAAACAACAACCTGTCTCTAACTGAATTCAACAGAAGCCCTAAGGAACAGATTACACCTCTAGGTAAAGGTCTTGCTACTATCCAACAAATATAGTTGTGGAGGAATTACTTCTCCCCTAGAACAGGCAGGCCGCAATATGCTCCAGCCTTACAATGTGGGACGCATGTCACCTCCTCTGCATCAACTTGGCTGTTAACACTTGGTAACTTCCCACTCACTGCAGTCCCCTCCCGCTCACAGGGGAGGTGACAAGCTTCTGCTTTCTTCCATGCAGTGAGCCTAAGAAAGATCTAAGGAGTGCAGGCAATAGTATGGGGAACTCTGTATTGCATTAATTAAGATATCATGACCTTAACCTACATGAAGGACTTAAGATCCTTCCAAGAAAATCTACGCTCTTCATTTTTTTGCTTTCTTTTTTATTCAGGAAAACTGTTGTCTCCATAGCCTTGATCTAAATTCTAGAGAAGTGTAGAGAAACCCTAAAGATGGTGATTATTTTTCTTAAGAACAGAGGGATCAAAGAAGGCTCAGATGAAATTTGAATTAAAACACCAGGTTGGCTCAGCACTTCAAACTGCAACACTGACTCCATAACTGGAGCAATGTCTAAAGCAGAACCAAGTTTGTTTTGCAGAGGCACATTACAAGTGAACTCAGAATCACTGAGCAGACCATGTCAAAAAATGCCATACACCTCTAAAAGCAGCTGCTTGGGGGTATTGGACTGACTCTCTGAGAGACAGATTAAGTATTGCCAGTGAGGCATCACTATTGTGTAGAGGAACAGACCTCTTGGAAGGGCACCCAGATGAGCCCATACAGCCCATTGCAGGCACCTAACACTGTACCTGCTGCTTTCCCTCAAACACACCGGGATCCCGTGCTGCAGCTCATGTGGCTGAGTACTGACAGTGAACACAAAGACTCTCCTTTATTTCTCGTTTAATTGCTCTAAGGTGCAGTCTGTGTCTTTGAAATATACAAACACATATTTCTTTCTTTTGTGTGAGTACAGTAATAGCATTTACACCTGAGCTGCAGAACCCAGGGAAAAGAAGGCTCCTCACCCTTCTCCTCCCCCTCAGCATCTCCCATTATTTCCCTACCTGAAAACGACTGATAAAATCAAGACACAGGAGTTTTTGTAGCTGAAGGAAAATAGCTGTTATAGGCCGATTTAATCATCTGGTTTACTCCAAGTAACATTGTATTTCATCGGCAGAGGGAAGGGAAAGTGGAAAGGGAAAGTGGAAAGGGAAGGGGAAAAAGGGAAAGGGGAAAAGGAAAGGGGAAAGGGGAAGGGGGGAAGGGGGGAAAGGGGAAGGGGGGAA